>NC_049994.1:6378983-6416542 GCF_000003815.2 Branchiostoma floridae | reverse complement strand
CCCCCCCCCCCCCCCCCCCCCGTCTCTCACTCTCCATACAGATGTCAGTCAATCAGAGGATAGACTTTCTGTTTTCAAAGCCGGGCGTCGCATATATATATATATATATATATATATATATATATATATATATATATATATATATATATATATATATATATATATATAAGGGTAAACTCTTTAATATTTATACGAAGGGCGGTCAGGAATCAAGAGTGACGGTTGAATGAGCAGGGCACATCCAGACAGGTGGTTTGGCTGTTAGATGTCCCTGCGTAGGAGTATGGTTCATTGATCATCAGAGACTGACTTTAACTCAGATCATCTCTTTTTTTAAATATAATGCAATATCCTGAATATAAATTGTCCTTGATTCAGTTTTAGAAAAAGAAGAAGAAAGTCTTCGGGCTATGTTCTAAAAGAGAACATGGTCACTCAGGCATACTATGGGCAAATAGGGTCACAAGCCCACTTGGGGGTTCCATAACACCCTCGGCGTCGCCAAGGGTGTTTAAAGAATCCCCCTTGTGGGCCTCGTTGCATGTTTTAACTTTTACATCTACCTGTACTGTTGGGCATTGGCGCAAGACTTCTCTGGTGCCGTTGTCTTCCTTGGCGAAAGGAATGAGCACAGAGACATCGCTGCGGGTTGAAGACATTGTTCACTTAGATTTAAGTTGGTTGTCAGGAGAAAAATCTGAAAAACAAAAAACACAATCGTGAAATGACAGTTATAAGAACTTTAGAAGATTAGGTCATCAGACGCTTGGTAAGGACACCATAATGTAGTTGACAAATCCCCTTCGGACAAAGAGAAATGTGTACGTTTCGATTGCCATAAATATGGAAAGTCCACACAGCACATTATTGTTATATTTCAATCCACACATGAATTTTGATTTTGGAAAATTGTTCCACGGGAAGGGAGATGGCTGAAATATTTTGTGTTTGCTCTCAAGGAAATGTCGGCCTTTCTAGTTAGTATTAGAATACTTTTGACTGAAGGTCAAGCAATGCCTTTTCTTTACTTACTTACTAAGTATTATTTAATATAATCAGCCAGACAACATGACATTTGGTATGGATTAACAACACTGTTATCGCATTTGGTCAGTGTGTATCAACAGAACTTTCCATCAAATGAAGTTGATCGTACAGGACATATGGTGTCCACTTGTCATCTTTATCAAGAAGGCTGATCATAAATAAAGTGATAGTTTATTGCTAGTAAATATGCTAAAGGCATGGTTTATGAGCTACCAAGGATTTGTTTGTGCAATGAAATTTTAATTTGAGGATGAAAACAATAATATTTTTCTTCAGACTTTTGACACAGTATGATCCTAAGTCTTTTTAAGGTTGCCAAAAATTGCCTTAGGCAACTGGATCGCTATAATTATGATACAGTCAAACCTACCCCAGCGATCACCTGGCCATTATGACCGCTTTTTCTCGGTCCCGAAAATTTTCCACATTGACGTAAGCATTAAGTGACCTCTTCACAGCGACCACCCGGCCAACGCGGCCGCCACCGCCAAAAATTGGGACCACATAGGACCAAATACCTGTCCATAACGACCGCGTCATTTTCGACCTTGAGTTGTCCTCGATTTCCGATGATAATTAGCGCGATTTTGTGCCAAATTCGGCCAGTTCGCGTCGGATTTGCCATTACGATGTTATGTTAAAATAATGATGGCGGCAGATGCGGTGCGTGTGTTTTATCTTTGCCATTAAACACAACGGAAACCATTTACACTATGCATCGGGCATGTTGTGAGTCGATACTCCTCTAACCGACCACCTGTTCAAATCAACCGCTTTTTCCCAGTCCCACGTGTGGTCGATTGGGCGGGTTTGACTATAGGTAAATTCCTGTGCATAGGGAAGAAGTTCTGAGTTTTAGGTTATGTCTTGTTAACTTGCAACAGTGATAATGTCAAGCTTATTTATGCACTTCTTTGGGCAAGTTTCATTATTAGAGTATTATTATACATAACACAAACTGTAGCTAGTACGACTATGAGTGAATCAATCCAACATAGGAAAATAGTAATCAACATTAACAAAATGCAAGAATCAAAATTAACATAATAATAAATCAAGATATCGTTCCATAAGCAAAGGAATGAGCTCAGGATATGGCCAACCTCAAAATCTATGCAAAACATGGCTTGTGATTACTATAATGATTGTAATAATGGTTAGGAGGACTTTATAACAAAAAGAATAAGACAACAACAACAAAATTCAAAGGCTCACTATGGGTTGTTCAATTTCCAATACAAAGGCTTAACATCAAATTACGTGCAACTAGAGTTCCACGACCCCATACCTTCGCCAAATATTTTTACCTTTTACAACTGCTGGCCATGGATCAATTGTGTTTGTCATTATTCATACAAATAAGGTTCTCATTTGTATAGATTGTTTACTTGATCATCTCTTCCAAAGAACAGACGTACACAATCTATGTTAAAAAATGTTTTTATCGCATTTTCTGATGATTTACGCAGACGAGGACCTCATTTGCATAATTAATGTTCAACGATGTTCACCTATACATAACTTCTAATGCTACAAGTAAGAAGTTCCCGAATGGGATATGCCTTCTTCTCAATTTTGCCCCTTATAGTGGGCAAAAAACTCCACCAGCAGAATCAGAATGAGGCAATTTACACCCCAGCCATGATTGGTTAAAGACCCCCAACTGTATATTTTGAATCCATAACAGTGACCAGTAAGAGATGAAATGTAGCAGTTACTATAGATAAGACACCACATGTACCTCTGAGTTAGAGGTTGTTACCTCGTTGAGATCTCAGTTTATCGAACAGGGTACAAAGCTTGCAGTTTTGAACAAAGTTCTGTTGTTATTTTGAAAAATAACTCAATACACCCTTGAGCCATATCTAAAAATTTAGTCCGTGATTCGCTACTGTGATAGCCTGCTGACCAACTGTGGTGTGCTGTGGCTGGCTACCTGTGGTGTGAGTGGTCATCAATCCTAGGTTCTCATCCCTCTGATCAAGGGCCTTCGAGAATCTTTCTACAGCCATCCTGCCAGACCCCAACACGAAAGATATAATAATATATATATATATATATATATATTAAGTTGAGGTTGGGGTATGGTATCCAGGCTATGATCAAGTTGTCTCTCCTTTGAGACAAAGCAGCTGAGAAGGTGCGATGGTTTTCCTTGTTAGGTCCGCAATAATCAGCAAGGGTCTCCCGTGGTCATCCTTCTTTCCCTTCAGTTTAGCTCGGGCGCGGAAGAGTCGATCGCGGTCTTGCCATGATACGAATTTTCCCACCATAACGCGTGCAAAGTTGTCTTTCCGGAATTCCTAGCTGAACCAAGCCGATGAGCGCGATAGATAGACGAAGGCTCACTAGTTCAAGAGTTAATCCTCCCCTGTCTCCCCAGGCAGCGCTGGAATTCTGCGAATGTTCTCGTGTATTGTTCGAGTATCAAGTTGATCGAGTAGGAGGTGGGTGGGGTGGGAGGGGTGCATTCTCCATGTCTGCCACTTTCAGGTTGTCAATTCTACCCTCCAGCACATCCTACCGTCTCATTACTACTTGACTCAACTTGTCCCTTTTGGCTTGCACCTCGGCTAACTTGGCGACATATTGTTGAAGTTGACGACTAAGAGCTGCTTTAATGGATTCTTTATAATAGCCTTTCATGTCAAGTGAAGTGAACTGATCCAGGTCAATGACCCATGTATATGCCATGAATCTCCAAGCAGACCTATGGTATACGGTGCCTTAGAGATAGTATTAAAGCTGGCCAATAAAGCAAGGAGTATATCCGGCACCGGTGCCCGTTTGACTCCCTTTGGCCGGCTATACTCCTTGGCCAGCTTTGATACTACTTAAGTATCTCTAAGGCACCGAAGGGTCTGTTTGGAGACTAGCTTTCTTAGAGCTGAACATTTGTTTGGCAGTCGGAGCGCCTAATTCTCTTGGTCAAACGCGTTCTAACCATGTAATCCATGTTCTGGTAAGGTGTGAACTGGTAAACTCAATGCATGCGCTCAAAAACAGCGTTTTTAAGCGGAGGGCGTTCAGCATTGTGTCCTACCTGGACGCCATCTTGGATCGGTCTCGTTCAAGTGAAGATATTCGCATGCTTATTGTAACTAAGTGTGCCTTTGCCTTTACGTGGCCAAATTTGCAGTTGTTCGAATTTATTTAACATACTCGGAGGAAGAAAAGAATCTCACACGCTATCCTTATAGTGTCTCCATGCGATAGGGAATGTCAAACTTAAGGTCAAAACATATAGTCTAACCACTTTCACCAATTTTGTTCAGGGATCAGAAAATTCTACATATTGACCCGCACCAAATGAAAATTATGTAAAAAAATCCACTATAACTATCTTATCTTAGCCTGTAAAAAAGGAAAATTTAAAAAAAGAAACTTACGGAGTGCTATGTATCGTGACTGGGTTCTGAGTCTTTGTTCATCTGAATAATGGGTACTTATCTGGCAGACACATTAGCCAGTGGTTAAACTAGTTTTTATCCCTCTAGAGAAAGTTCAGTGGCTTAAGGGTGTGAATATAAGGTTAAAAATTTTACAGTTGGTAAGACTTCAGGTGTTTAGAACATAATGTACGTAATGTGTATAGAATGTGTTGCCTAGTATGTCATATCCCGTTCCCATTCCTATATACGCACAGTAAATTATTCATCATTGACATTAGTGAAGCCTAAAGCTAAGGGCACAACCCGGCGTACGTGCGATTTGTACGTACGTTTTTGGGAGGCCACGTGCACGTCCGCCACGTATTTCTAAAAACGTACTACAGGGTCGGCTGTACAGGGCAAGCGAGTCACCCGTACATGCATGTAAGGGGGGCGAATCCGAAGCCCGATGGCACACAAAGTTTTGCCTGCACGTAAAGTTCTACGGCGCGTTTGCGTGCTCCAAATAATATTTGGTACTTACCACTTACGGATCCCAAAAGATTGCCCACGTAGGCAGCATGTATTTGCACGTACGGCGGGTTGTGCCCTTAGCTTTAGGTTGTATATGTCCTTTATGACGCCTGCGTGCTCTGTAGAAGACACGTCCACAATGTCAATCAAACAGGACCAGTTCACTCACAACAATGGCCATCACATCACAAACTATCCACATCCAGTCTGTACGTTAACTTAACATAATCCTTTCCCTGTTTAATGAGTTCCACGAACACATCCCTATAAAACAAATAATCATGCACTTTCTGATACTTATGCCCCCCCCTCCTGAAAAAGTGGCGTGTTCATGACGTCACTGCTCGAGATAGAAGGGTCATTCTGTGAACAAGGTCGATGAAGTTCGTCCGAAAGTCCCTATAGTTTAATTGTTTGATAGTTTAATCAGTGTTGGAGATAAAGTGTTAGCAATGTTTTCCATTAATGTATTCTACCAACACAGATGAACTTTCATGCAAATAACAATGCCTTTATTCAAGATTTTTACTATCATTCATGTATTACTGAAGAGCGAGTACCTACCAAAGTAGCAAATTACTGCATGTACTTGCGTTCCCCACGAACGCTACCAATAACATATTAACCTTCTTGGCGAATGTATATAAAGCTACTGCCCCCCCCCCAAAAAAAAACATGTCTTATCGTGTAGTGCATGATATTTCTCAACTTTCTTAATTGACTATATAAATTAGGTATAAATTAACATAATGATAACTTGTTTATATAAATCATCACACAAACTAAAAAAGGTTATCAACACACCAACTACCATTAAAATCCGTCCAACCTTTCTGGAGTTATTCCCTTTCAAAGTCTAAAACAAAATCGGCCACTGGAATTAAAAAAAAGAAGACGTATCCACTAAAAACTCATGAATGGGCACTTGAGGAAAATTTTACCTCCAGCTTTGAACCTCCGCTGCAGTACCATAACTTGCTGCCTGGAGGCCCATAATCGAGCTTGACCTTCATTTTCCCAACCCCTACCTATCCATCAATTGCAAATCATGCAAAACCATCCGCAACGTCTCGAGTTATGTTTTCCACAAACAAACGGACTCGACCTTCCTTCCCCTCCCGCAACCGCTACTCAAGTACCAAATATCATGAAAATCCATACTCAGCTTCTCGAGTTATGTAGTGTTAACCTCAAAGACTCACACACCAATGCCATAACCGAAAATATAACTTACTTGGTGAAGGTAATGAATAGAATTATATCTTTGCTGTTTAGATTTTGATCGTCGAAATGGAGGCTGTCAAGAGCGTCCTTCTGAAAGCCGCAGCGAAGGCGAAGGATATAGAAGAAGTTGTCGAGATGTCACATGACAAGGTCTACGACATTCTTCATGGCAGAATGACCCGTGCTGCGCTATCGTTCAAGTTCGGATTTCTGATGACGGACGCTTCACATTGGATCACGGCACTGACTGTGGGGGAGTTTCAGCCAAACTTCCTCAGTTACTGTAGACCGAACGTCACTGGCCAGGCATGCGCAATGGGTCTGGTGTCTGTCGGCGCATGCTCGAGGGACGGGATAGACGTCAACGACCACAGGTTTGTTCTGTTTTAGGTCATTCCATTCTTAGTCTTAGGGGTGAGAGTGTTGTTTAATGCCATTCCATTATAAGTTTTATTGGTAGGAGTTTTATTTACTCTAAGATCATTCCATTCTTGGTTGTAGCAAGGACGTTACATAAGATAATATATAAGATATAACGTTATAGGATATAACGTCCTAGCCTGAGTATCATCCTCTGTAGTGACCGTTGTCTCACGACTTTCGCTTGCTAACCACGTGGTTAGCAACCGAAAGTCGTGAGCCAGCGGTTACTACGGAGGATGGTACTCAGGCTAATAACTTCCTTGGTTGTAGGGATGAAATTTTTGTTTTAGATCATTCCATTCTTAGCTTTTTAAGGGGTTGGGAATGTTATTTTAGATCATTCCATTCTTAACTTTCTAAGGGGTAGGAGTGTCGTTTTAGATCATCCAATTCTTAGTTGTAGGATTGGAAAAATGTAGAGACAAATGATTTCGTATTCATGCCATCACACATGTTTTAGCGTAATTAGGTATTTCGTGCAAAAGTAAAGATTAACATGGGCTAGCTACAGTATAAAGGCGTGTTCTTTTCATTTATTGAATCGGATCCTTTTCTATCTTTTCAGACTTTCTTACTGGTCAGAAAATGCAGCCATCGCTGTGTACAGTATGGTCTTCTTTAATGTAAGTTTATCTATTAGATAGTTTGTGTTGTACATCTTTCATACACTGCATCAACGTCTCTGATCCTGCAACACTCATCCATATATATAGCTGCAGTACCATTCATATCTACAACCACATCCTTTTTAATATGTTACCTACATATAGTAGTAAGTCAAAACTACTAGACGTAATATATTCAGTATTTTGATGACAACAAAAGCACAGAAAGTACCAAAGTAATTCAACAATTTTACTTGTGCATGTTTATTGACATAAAATTTAATTTTCCGTTCGGGCGGGGAATATGACCCTAGCATAAAGAAACTTTGAGGACAAATAATGAGAGAAGAAGATATATGAATGAACGTGAAAGAAAAAAGAAAAGAGAAGAAAATTAAAAGACTAAAGAGTGGAAAACAGGAGATAAGCATGTTAGTTTTAGTTGAATGAAGGTTAGTCAAATAAACAATAATAGAAAACAATAGCAAACAAATACGAATAATGATTACTTTCTTTCCAGCTAATAAACAACAATAAATAAATAAATAAATAGATAAACAATAGTAGATTAACAATAATCAACAGTAACAGTAATCGTTACTTTCCACCCATAAAACAATATAACACAATAAACAATAATGAATGAAGAATGATAGACAATAACAGGGATTATGATTACTTTCTGTCTAGATAAAAACAATAATAAATAAACAATAATAAACAAACAGGAATTATGATAACTTTTGTTTCCAGATGTACCTGCAGGTGCGGTGGCCTTGGGGTGACCCGTTGTTAGTGCGGCCCTTGGTGCAGCTGCTCGCGCTCATCCTGGCTCAGGTCGTCTCCCTGTCACAAGTAGCGGACAACCAGCACGTGTTCGACGAGATCCTGGCGGGCTGGGTGTTCGGTGGGACCATAGCACTCCTCACGGCAAGTTGGATATGCGATTCTCTTAGACTAGGGGAGGGGGTTATTGACTCAGTCACGTTTGGGATCGCAGTTTTTTGTACTAACGCCACCATGCGACTAACAATTCAGAGTTGGACAAGTCCACTAGCCCTATTGTCCAGAGCAAGTGCATGTCCTACCCCACTTGTCTGATCGGACAAGTAATATTTTTCCATTAGAGAGATTTTGATATACTTCAAGTATTGGTCAACACAGAAAAATAGAGCTAACAATAAAATAAATCCATTGATGGAATTGAAAACAGTAATTAGATAAATGCCATTTAAAAGTGGACAAGTGAAAAGGTAGTTCGGGCAAAGTGAATTTTAGAAAACTTGTCCAACTCTGTAATGTTCACTAAACCCTGATAAAAGTAGTAAAAGACTGATGTTCGTCAGTAAATTTGACAATAACTGTACCCGCAATTTCAATCATTTTCTTATTCTTTGAGAAAGACGAGGACAATGTGAAACTGCACTCATTCCAAAAGAGTCACATAAACCAAGTGCATCCAGGGCATTGTATCTTGGCCATTTTTAAAAATTGCAAGCCATACAGCAAACGTGTATTTCATAAGAATTACTGATCAACATTATATCATAAAGATTACACGAAGGTCTATCAATATTTCAGAAAAAGTATTTTGAAACATATTTGTCAATTATTCTTGCTCGTTTCACTTACATAAGCAGACGGATATCAACCAAGGATTAGGATACTGTATGATATATCCTTGTATTTTGCCCTAAAGCACAAAAGGCATTTTGTAAATGGCCGTTTGAATTCGAAAACCTATGGATAAAACTGATAGGCATGCGTTTTTTTAAGGTGAGTGTTATTTGTATCTTTTTCTCTTTCAGATAATTTTTGTGTCTGGATTGCTGGATGTCAAGGTCAGTCCCGACAAACTGGCCAAGGTGACTAAACTACGGAGGGGAGAGGTCCATGCAACCGCCTCTGACTGGGACTCCGATTACTAACTGTACATACAATATTGACATACAAATTTATGAATTATAATACGACATAGAATTTATTATGAATATGCACCTGAATAGATTAACTGCCTATTTATTATATTTACATGTAATGTACATTTTGATGGATAATTTGCTACTGATGTCAGGAAATTACGGAAAGAATAAAGAGATTAAAACTTTTCAGAGCAACTCTGTTTTTTTTATTTGTATCATTGCGGTCAGTGTTTTTTTTTTTGCAAACTGTAGACGTTTTGGTCCAGATTTTGATTTCTATTTTTTTATTTGATTTTGTCATTTTTGACTAAGTTTGGTCACTCAGTGGTATGACCATTATTTTACGTAGGGCCTTGGGTCACAAATGAATAACACAAAGTAGTATAACGTTATAAGCAAATAAAACAATAACAAGTAGTATAAGCGTATATTTGTACGAACAAAACATTACCTAACGTACAACAAATGAATAACACAAAGTAGTATACAAGTATACTTGCACAAACGAGCTATATATTGATAAACCTATGATAAGAACAATAATAATAGCAATAAAATCAAATAATGATTCAATGTATGATGCCATACGTCATTTCTATCAATTTGGCAGCGAAAACACAGATACCAAACGGTAATCAGCATAAAGAATGTATCTACAATGCAATAGATCAAATTTTCGTCATTTTGTAGTCACAAATATGGAAATAAATGGATTTAACGTTCCACGTAGTTTTCAGCTACCGACCCCGACATACGCACGTACACACACTCGCGCGCATGCACACACACACGCACACACACGCGCGCGCGCGCGCACACACACACGCACGCACACACACACAAGCGCGCGCACACACAAAAAAAAAACGCGCACGGGCACAAATACACCTCAAACAGTGTTACTGTGACAGCAGATGACTGCGATCTCTACTACATTTAGTCATATTCTTACCTATCATTTATCATTACTATACGGAATGATAGTAGCAGTGTCCGTGCCACAATGGCCAACACAAGTGACCACCAGAAAGTTGGGTCCTGCCGCCACAGCGCACAAGTCCGGCATGTCCGTCATGATGTGCCGGACAAACTTGCCTTCGCTGTCGAACACGCTCACCCGCCAGTTCCCCCTGTCCACCACGATGACGTTACCCTTCAGGTCCAAGCAGATACCATGCGGGGAGTCCAACTGTCCGTCCCCGCTACCGAACCTTCCAAACTTCTTATACTTCTTCGTCACTTCGCGGCCTTCCATGAAGACATGGACGCAGTGCAGCCAACTGTCGGTAACGTACAGGTCTCCTTTCTGATTCACTGCGACGCCGGTCGGCTTCCTTGTGTTTCTGGGCCCCACGACTTTCACTGGCTCGCCCTCAGGGGTGAAGACTGTCACACAACTTTCACTGTAACCTTTCCTTTCATGCATCCTCGTGCGCTGGTCAGTGACTACCACCTCTACTGAATTTGTGAATTTTTCAAGTCCATCATTTTCTTTCGTCTCACCACCCTTCTTCTTTTTCTTCGAAGTCGTTTCTTCTGACGTAGCTTGCACGCGTATATGCCCGATGTCGGTTCTCACGCCAATCCCACCGGTGACACCAGTTAGGGGAAGGTCAATCTTCGTCAGAAAACGACCCTGTTTTGAGAACTGTGCTAGCATATTCCGACGGATATACGCCTTTCTCTTCACCTCAAACAAAGTCGCAACAACCCACAAGTGCCCGTTCTTATCAACAGAAACGTCGTGTGGTTGGATTAGTTGACGTTTCACCTTAGTGTTGAAAACACGGACGACTTTGCCTCGGGTGTTACACACGACGATTCGCTCGTTCAAACTGTCTGCGAAGAAGATTTCCGAAGATTCTGACACCGCCACTCCGGTTGGGCTGCAAAATTGGTTCTTACGTGATCCTCTGCCTCCAAACGTCACCTTCTTTACTTCCTTTTCACCATCATCTTCTTTCTTTTTGCCGTCTTTAAAAGTTACCTTTTTCTCCGACATGTTTACGTTTCAACCTAACAGTTAAAAGTATGTTATATAACGCTTCTCAAGGTTAAAAATAGAAGCCTGCAAAACCGGGCAAACTAGGAGAAAGCCTTTAGGCAAGACATTTTGAAATACTGTAAATGCAGAAATGTTCGTGGTGGTTTAATGTTCGCGGTTTTCGTGCTGGCCACTTCAACGCGAACTTTTAAGTTAAAAATGTTTGCAATGGTTTTAAAAAACCATTGCAAACATTTTTCTATTGCAGTAGGAGACTACGGTCTATGGCGCTACTGCAAACTTAAAGCCACCGCGAACACTCCATTTTCACGCTACCGCGAAATTAAATCCCAGCGAACTTTAAACATTTACAGTAACTATTTGTCTTCTTCTTCTTGTTGTCGTAGGTTCATTTGTCTTAATCTTCGATAGCCGACAACTTAAGACAGAACAATACTATAAAATTTGGATGGATTGTAATCAATACTAAGCAAATGTGTGTCTGTGTGGCGCAACGGCTAGAGCGTTGGAATCAGAATCAGTAGGTCCCGAGTTCAATACTCGCCATGCCCCTGCCCCCATGACGGTGGAATGACGCCCACCGAGCCTCACGGCTAATCTGTCTAAAGGTGCCAAAAACACCTACGGATTTGGTGTTGCCAGTGTGTCAACATCGGCACACTTGCCACTAATTTTATTAGACCCGTTAATTTTTTTACTGAGCAAATGACCTCTCTAGTGTAGTATGGAATCTGTCATTGTAGCAATGTACGATGTTTGATAGAATGGCGCTATTGTTAAATAGGCCACGCCTCCTCCTGCATTAATTACGTCCGCTGCTATGGAAGATTGTGAAGTAACCCGAAAATGCCCTTTGGTGCGTCAGGACAGGGTCAAAACAGCCCGGAGGCAGTTACTCACTGCAAAACCGATCGGGCTAAATTATGTACGCTTAAGGTTGTATCTCACTGCACTTGCATCAAGCTTGCGTCACTGCGGGCTTCGTTCACTGCGGCACTGTTTTCTTATTTTCTCCGATTTTTTTTTATAATTTAGATATTGCGTAATACGTAAAATCATGAAAAAGTAAATTCGTTCTTTATCTCTGAAATTTGTTGAGTATCTTTCGAACCCCCCAGTGACGAAAGCGTGACGCAAGTACAGTAAGATACCACCTATAGGCCTATAGCGATGGAAGTGATTTTAAATCCTAGAGATCGCGACAGTATAACATAGGCCATACATGGAGAATCACGTGTAGCTTACAACTAGCAGAAACATCCTTTGTCATACCTGTATTTCCGAAGCATGTTTTATAATGTATTTCTGTGATTTTGCAGTCTCTTGAAATAGATAAAACTAGAATGTACGTATACAAATTATGATTAATAGTTCAATTTCAAATAAGTTTTCTATTACTTTGACCTTTAACCTAACGACTTTGCCCTTGCGGATCTATGACGTCATGACATGCGCAGAGTGTATCCTTCGAGTCCCGCCTAGCCAGTTTTTCCAGTGCCTTTACAACGTGGCTGCCAGCGGCCATGGCGGACAAAAGGGGCAAAAATAGCGACGGAAAAAAGAACACGGAAAAGGAAGAGACGATAGAGATGGTGAGGTTTGGCGGCAGAGGATCTAGAAAGACCGAGTTCCGTCGTCCAACCGGCGTCGCCGTCTCTCAGGCTTCGGAAATCTTCATCGCCGATTGCTCGAACGAGCGTATCATGGTGTGTGACACCCGTGGGAAGGTCGTTCGCATGTTTAACACGGCTGTGAAGGGGATTTTTAAAGCCAAGCTCTTCAAGCCACATGATGTCACCGTAGACAAGGACGGTAACCTCTGGGTCGTAGGGACAATCATCGTGAACGAAAAGAAGCTTCTTTATGACAACCTGCTCGTCCAGTTCTCAACAGAAGGACGCTTCCTGACAAAGCTAGACCTTCCCCTTACAGGTGTCACCAGCGGTGTTGCTGTTAGACCATGTATTTTTCCACCAGATCCACCTGCACCAAAGGCAACCAGTAGTTCTAAGAAGAAAAGCAGCACGTCGGAAGAAAAAGAAGAAAAGGTCGCTGTATATCCTGCAAATCCGCTAGAGATTGTTTTCACCGACCAGCGTTCAAGAATGGTAGAGAGGAAAGGATATAGTGAAAGTTGTGTCAACGTCATCACACCTGACGGCGAGCCAGTGAAAGTCGTGGGGCCCAGAAACACAAGGAAGCCGACCGGCGTTGCAGTGAATCAGAAAGGAGACCTTTACGTTACCGACAGTTGGCTGCACTGCGTCCATGTTTTCATGGAAGGACGCGAAGTGACGAAGAAGTATAAGAAGTTTGGAAGGTTCGGTAGCGGGGATGGACAGTTGGACTCTCCGCACGGTATCTGCTTGGACCTGAAGGGTAACGTCATCGTGGTGGACAGGGGGAACTGGCGGGTGAGCGTGTTCGACAGCGAAGGCAAGTTTGTGCGGCACATCATGACGGACATGCCGGACTTGTGCGCTGTGGCGGCAGGACCCAACTTTCTTGTGGTCACTTGTGTTGGTCATTGTGGCACGGATACTGCCACTATCATTCCATACAGTCAATAGTTATGTAAGTGTAAGTTTTAACACGCAGATGCTAGAGTCTTGCCGCTAATATATCATCTATTTGATCCAAATCCGGTCCTTACGTAGAATGAAAAATACGACATTACCACTCTACAAAAATATTTAATGAAATAGACGAACTTTGATGTATGCTGCTTGCTGCCTTTTTACTTAAGTATTTGTCTAATATTTATCTATTTGTTTGTTGATTGAGATTCTCAGAATGAAATCTAATAGGCGTTGGTAACAGGATCTAGTGTATTTTTTACAAAATAGTAACGTCAAAGCTTACCATTTTAGTATAATTTGGGGGAGTAATATATTTGTTACTGCACTAATAACAACAACAAAATAGTACAATATCTGAAGTAGTATTCGTTGACTTATGTTGCACGTGTATAACAGACATTGAGACAACACCTTGAGGTGATTTTCACAACCTTCACACTTGATTTACTAATAAACGAATTTAAGAAAAATGAATAGATTATCAATAGAGCCGACAGCACGCAGACAGCAGTTGAGAGAAAGTTGGCAACCATTGTGACAGCCACGCCCCCTGTCGGAACTGTAGGAAACTGCACGTCTGTCACATAGTCTGACCGACATGAAAAGTTTATATGTTGCTGATTTCATTTTGTTGCATGTAATTCAATTAAAGTGCTAGATGAAACTACGGCAATTCGTGATTTCATGATAATCAAATTTTGTTTATTTCGTTAAGACATGTTACAGGCAGCAGCTCTGAAAACAATGTCACTGGTAGGGCACTTGTAAGTCAACGAAAACGTAAAGTTTATTGCAAATTCTTACCCGTGGGCTAGTTGCAGGTAACACAAGAGATTCAAACAGTGTAAAAACAATAACACAATAGTCTACTTTAGTCTAAAGCTAGTAAAATCTAGCTCTAGATCCTGGGTTATTGGGTCCGACTTCTTTTTCGAAGACAGTGGAAGGTGAAAGATCCCACATTTTCTATTATATGTGGGTTTTGTGATGTTAGAAGGAGAACTGTTTTCTTTTTGTCAGTGAATGTGAGGAAGTTTGGGTTGGATTTGGTGCCCTCTTCAAACAACTCTTTTAAAATTCTTTCGTGATCGTAGAAAAAACAGTTTGACATAAAATGTGTTTCGTCTTTCACCATACATTATTTGCACGTTCTTTCGCACACGGATAGCTTGTCAATGGAAGTAATCTTTGTACAAAACATAATGTTTGTTCAAGACCATGCAACGTTTAGGTGACTGTCACCTTTCTCAGGAAATTTGAGCTGGGGTGTGTCAAGAAACCATGCAGAATTGCCCTTACGGTCACCAAATCGTCTAGCCTGAGTACCATCCGGATAGTAGTTCGCTCCTATGTTCGCTGGAACAGCAGAGAAGCGACTGTATATAGTATATAGTATATAATGAACGCCGAGGAGCGAACTACTTTCCGGATGGTACCCAGGCTACTTCCTAAGGGAATTTGAGCTGCGGTTTGCAGAGTTGCCCTTACGGTCATTAAAACGTAGCTTTAATAAAACTATTGGTTGTGTACAACATAACTTTGTTATCCAAGACGTTACATAGAATCGGCCTCACAAACAATGATAGATCACTGTAGATAGATCATGCAACTCATCAAGTTGTAATCAACACGAACCAATTTGCTTGTTGTTATTCATTCTTTTTTCAACAAGGCACCTATTTTGATTAGTTGTACACACAGTATTTGTAGAGGTATGTTGTTCACCCCCAACTTGCATTGAATGGTGTTGACCTTACCTTCACCCCACCCATGTTGTTTGCAGTTGATAGTTGCTGTTGTCAGTGTAAAGCCCTTTACTAAACAACACCTGTGGTTCTCTAACAATAGACTATACATAGCTGCCTAGTGGGTCAACAGACTGACCAAACAACTTTGCAAAAGAAACATTCGGTGTGGAACGTGTTTACCTGTAACCTTTACCTAAGGATGTGGTCACACGAGCGTTTATATCACGTCCGTACCGTATTTACTCTCCAAGCAGAGGTTAGGAACCGTTTTCGACGTTTGTTAAGGCGTTTTTATCGGGCTTTCTATAGCTATTTTGTACTATTTCCTTGATGTCTAAGGCCACGAGACAGCAAGAAAACGGTAGCTTAATCTCTGCCTGGAGAGTAGTCCGTATTGATATTTTTGATACACAGTCGTACGCACAATACGCAGCTCATACGCATCTCAATAGTTTTGAGTCTGTTTTAGATACGCAAGCAATACGGACAGCACGGCCCAGTACGCGTACCTAAAACTGGCACAAAATAGTTGAGGTGCGTATGCGGTGCGTATTATGCGTACGACTGCGTGAGAAAAAGATGTCAATGTGGACCTCATACGGGTTTAATAGTTACCTCTTAACGTTCAAGTCTGCAAATAAGGCTATGTTGGATACTGTTTTGGCACTTTGAATACTCTCTTGTCCCGGTAGATCGCACAAAGCCAGGTCTTTATTTCTATTTAAAGCGGTAAAGTGTACATGTAATTTGAGGCACGTAACATAGTCTAGAGACTAAGTGATAACGGATAGGAAACAGCTATATCCTTGATACCTAAAACTGGGCTGGCAGAGATATACACAAAGACCGACACTGTACACATACAATCTTCTGGAGGTTAATTTGGATGCGTGTCACTGAACAGGCATCTATAATCTCACATTCTTCCATAAAAACTTTAAATCGTTTAAGACGAGTAAAGCTATATTGGATATCTGGCTCAAATTGAGTAAAACATCGCTGAATGATATTTATTTTTCTTTGTGAGGCAACGCAGTTACTTTCTTCAATCTATCAATCTGTAATACGAACATAATAGAACGTTAATATACTAACATTTGAAAATAACTTTCAATGATTCACGAAAGGGTTGTTCAAATAGCCAATAGTCAGTCACCACGCCAAAAGTTTGAATCGTAACTTTCCGTGCAAATACATTTCCACCCCTTCCCTCGGAAAACTTAATGGTATGTTCCAAACTAAACTGAACAAACGTACGGACACCGCCCCCTGAACAGTTAGTAATTCAGACAACATGGCAGGGAGAGCGGGAGTCTTCTGTCTACTGTTAGTGTTGTTGTCAGCTCAGAACGTCGCTCCTCAGGGCATCACAGACGAGCAGCAGGCCTGGGACTTCATTTGGGACTACAACGCTAAAGCTGAGAAGGTTTTATATGACAGTGTTGTGGCTGCGTGGAACTACAACACGGACCTCACACCGGAGAATAGTCAAAAACAGGTAAGGCTGCATCTCCGTCCACTATGTACTAATATGTGTTGACTTGCTGCCTATTTTGTTCCAGAAGGATCCAGTGCGTTTAGAACACAAGTACAATCCAGTTTTAGAATACCGTAAGCGTGTCTCAAGGTTTGAATATCCAACTTTGAAGGGTCTACAGTAACTGCGTAAGGACAGAATTTAGCATTACCACATGCAGTGCGTACTATATGAGGGTCTGCATGCTCTTTTCCGTAAGACGTAGAGAGCCTATTTTTTCCCTGCAACTCGGGAAAAGGGAAAACCATCTTATCTACGTAATTCGCAGCGAGGCGACCAAATTAAGCGTAATTGCCCTCCATGATTTAGCGTAGTACGTAGGGCGTTCTTCTGAATTCAACGTAAATCGTTGTCGGGATTCCCCATGTAGACCCTCCTATATTGAACAAGACACCTCAGTTCCACGTCTAACTGTAGGCTACCCTTTACCGAACCAAGCCCTCCTGTTTTAAGTTAAAAATAACTCAAACACCAAACAAAGTTGTGCACTAGAAGAAATTGGAGAAGAAGAATACTTCCGCCAAGTTAAGTGAAGTTTCCGTCTGCGAACGCTACTTGGTATCAAGGCCACTAAAATCTCACATACATGTAGATAAAACCACTTTAGACCTGCTTCGGTAAACAAACCATATAACAATAAACAGAAGCAAAGCTGCTTTAAGCTACGAAATCGTCGGCTTTCGTTTAATGGCGACTGGTCCGTTATCTTTTTTTGAAAAATTGACTTTTGAATTAAACCGTTGGTGAGTACGGTGTTGGTTTTAGATTTTGCGCCTGTAAGGGTTGCCTGATGGACATGTCATTGTTAATGAACGGGATACAATCAAACGTGTACCAACAACTGGCGTCACGTACGTAAACTGTAGGACCGAAGGTTACTGTTGAAGCAACTGGTCGCCTCAACTCAACCAAGGTCGCAGCCACACATAGGTTGTACGATCGTCGTGCGATCGCTATCTTAGGGCATTTGGGAGGACAAAAACGTACGCGTCTCCTGCAAATTTCAACTGTCTTGGTACCCAAAATGATGTTAGGGATCTAAGTCGGTGGTTGGTTCTGGCACAGCCTGCTTGAAAATCTTATGGCATAAAAATCGTACGACGATCGCATGATGACTTTTGTGACGGCGCCCTAATAAACAATACAAACGGTATAAGTCTGTGTACGTCGGTAGTAAACGCATTTATCTTATTTAACCAGGAGTAATGCAGCTCATGTCAAACCTAGACCTATTTTTCAGGCAATCCTGGGCAGAAACAACACAATAACATTAATATAAATAGCAACACTAAATAACAACATATCTGTAAAAGTATCGTTGCTAAGCCACTGGTTCCAACCAATGTGAAAAGAACTCTTGCTTGGAAAGCAGTTTTAATGAGGTTATTGTGAAGGTGTTGGAAAGAGTATTGTTGGCTTTGAATTTTATTCGTCAGAAAACTGTTAACGTTACGTTAGCAAACAACTTTTTTTCCAACGGGTGGCCTTTTAGAGACAGACTGACATGACTTGCTCGCAACACGATTCCAGAGGTTATATAACACAGGGAATATTTCAGTATAACGGTCAATACTGTGACGAAATACACTTAAATTGACACAGCAAAGTGTCAAGTGACTTTCGTACAGTGACTACAAACGACAAAATAGATATCAAGATTTTAATTACTGAAAAATAAAGCCTAACATACGTGAATATCGAAAATCTTGGTATAAAATCAGGTGGGGCTAAACGTGACAGCACCTGTTCTGATAACGACGCAAACTTTTATGCATTTTGAGTTATGACAGTTAAGCCAAGAGTTATGAGAGTTATTGAATCTAAAGAGATAATCAAAAACTGCCTGTAGTCTTGTATATCTAATTAGTCAATGAACAAAGGAATGGGAATAACTTGGCTGGAATGCTGAAGAATTTAACCTCACAGCAAGCGTCAGTCACACAACTCCGTGGCTACATACGGTAAGTGCGAACTCATGGGGAGATATAGTATCGGACACCTGACATATCTAGGACGGCGGTTAACCCTGGGTGGGGTGGGGGGCAAGGGTTATGTCGTCATGTAGGCAGAACAGATGTCGTTAAATACAGGAAAGGTCAAAACGAGTAACATATAGTAGCCTCCTTCGCAGACTTCGAGAGGGACTGGCTTTTATTTTTTAGAGGGGTGGGGGAGGGGGGGGGCGGTTGGCTAGCCTATCAAAGTTGGCGTAAGTTCTGTAATGCCCGAAGTGGGAGTTTGTCCTTTTAGGTGGCGAAATTCCTTCCACGGCGAACTGCCTTTCTAGGAACTCCCTTTCCCGACATTAGAGAACCTTACCCAACTTTGAAACTAGCCAAACAGCTAAAAATAGAAGCTTGCCCCACTCGAAGTTTGAGAAGGAGACTATAACGTAGAGAGAAGCACGCTGTTTTCTAGAGCTAAGTTGAATGTGGCAATGGCATATTGTCAAAAATAACACTTGCATTGAATATGAAAAAAAGGAAAAGAACATTGCTTATCCTTTTTTATGACAAACCTTGGATAAGAACACATGACATTTCGAGGACGTTTACACATTGGGGAGGGGGGCACAGAATATGTCGTACAGCGTACAGCAGATGTGGACAAATACAGCAGGTGTGGACAAATACAGCAGGTGTGGACAAATATAGCAGGTGTGGGCAAATACAGCAGGCATGGACAAATACAGCAGGTGTGGACAAATACAGCAGGTGTGGACAAATATAGCAGGTGTGGACAAATATAGCAGGTGTGGGCAAATATAGCAGGTGTGGACAAATACAGGAATACGTTAAACGAATAACATAGGGGAAAGGGCGATTTTTCATACACGCAAATGGAGTAACACCATTTTCTTTCAGTAACCCGTCTCTACAACAACAATCTCTTTCGCTGGGTCCAGTGTTAAGAAAACTCAGTGCTGAACATCATATATCCAGTTTTATAACAGTCATCGACGGCCTTGAGTGCAATCCAAATTGAGCAGCCGTAAATGTTTATTGTCCTCGGTGACAGGTAGTGGTATAGATAAATCTTATCAATTTGTGACCCCACCCCGGGTAAGTGTTAGCTCAGCAAATACACGGAGAGACGCCCCAACTGTTACACTGTTGTTCCGTCGATTGTATAAATGCATTTGAGTTTGCGGGGATTTAATTTCGCGGTATACGTAGCGAGAAAAATGACTTTTCGCGGTGGTTTTAAGTTCGCGGTAGCACCATGCACTGTAGTCTCTTATGATGGAAAAATGCTTGCGGTGGTATTAAATTCGTACAGTATCTTTCTGTGGATGCCAAAGTTCAATAGAAGATATAGAGAAACTAAAACTATGTTGTATCCACGTATACAAAGTGTTGTTGTTGATGTTATATTTCGCAGTGAGGTGGATGTCGTTTGAACGAGATAGTCATATTGAAAACCAGTGTACTAGCACTGAATAGGCTACCCAGGTGTATGAAAATAAAAAATAAACAAAGTCGCTTCAATGTCTCATACCATTTTGTTTTGATGAATTTCCCTTTCTGTGACATTTCTAGCATATCTATCACATCAAGTTATTATTAGTCACTCATTTTGTATTACTGTGAGAAAATTGCCCCAAAAAACTGCCAATTACAATGAAATGGATATGAAAGCTATAACAAACTCGTTCCGTGGCTCAATGTTCAAAACAGACCCCCCCCCTTCCTGTCTTGGAAAAGTGGTAGCTTCCGTTTTGTGTCAATATTCACTTTGTTAGTACGTGTATCAGAACCGTGTTTGGTGGAGATAAGATTAATATCCTTCAGAATTGCTTCATTCGTGCTGTGGTAATGCTATAGCTAAAGTTATCCTCCAGGCTGTGGTAATGCTATAACTAGTTCACCTTTATCCACAGGTTAACCAATATCCTTTGTTTTGAAAAAAATGGCATTTAGGAGTATCAAGTCGACAGTCGCTGCAATATTTTGAAAATAACGGCAATGCTCCGTTTTTTTAACGTTCCCTAGATAAGCTTCTGTTCTGTTTAAAGCCATATTGTGCTTTTGGTTGTTACCCAATAGCTATAGTGTAATTATTGCTATTTTAATCAATCTTCTGAACACATAATGTCTGTGAGTATGGCGTTTCTTTTGACGTCAGAAAGAATCCCAGAATACCAGAGTGGTTGTGGTTACATAGCCGGATATACGAAAATGAGTTTACTCAATTCTCGTGTTAAAAACCAAACATTCAATTTGTAACCTTCACCGCAATAACGGCACGTTAAACATTATCGAGTTTAAACGTGCCGAGCGAGATAGCCTGACTGCCGAATTATGTGTAAGTAATTTTTCTTAATACAGATACAGAGTTCCGAGACCTCATTCCTCCGGGAGATATTTCGAACTTTCGTAAACTTCCTTTTTTATTGATAATATAAAAGGGTTGTGATCAATAATACTAAATTAGTCTTATTTTGTTAATTTGCAATTGCATTTAATTGTGTACGTTATATTCAAGCTACCTGCATATGTGCCCAAAATAATGGAAATCCGTTCTTACGAAAATATTTTCTTTGAAAGATTTAAAAACATTCAGTAGTTATTTATAAAATGCTTTATACTATGCAGTTTTCCCTCAACATTTTACTTGTACACCTTAAGCTTATTTCTGGATGATGCTATTAATCACACCTCGTACGGTTCAGTCTAATTATAGTAATGTGATAAAATGTAGTTTTTTCATAGATCTTTATTTCAAATTTCAAATTCAATGGATAAATACATGGAACGCAGTGAGAAAATAACATAACAAATTTTACATAGGATTCAAAAACACTGTGCATACCATGCCCAGACCCTTATCTCCAGCACGCATTTAATCCATGTTATAATATGATAAGTCTTTTCCCGTTTTTAACATAATCGCGCATATTTCAGTCTTGTAGTTGTGCACATCCGTACATTTTCTATTCTGGAATATGTCAACAATTCAATTCACACATAGTCATATACTGTCAATGTAATTATAGTGTTCTGTTAAATCTACTTCCAGGTTGAAGCCAGCTTAGCAGAAGCAGCGTTCGACAAAGAAGTGGCTCAAAATGCCTCCAGGTTTGACTGGCAGAACTTCAACAATGCAACACTGAAGAGACTCTTCGATAAAATCAGCGGCCTTGGAACCGCAGCACAGACTGACCAGGCGAAGCTGGAGGAGGTAAGTATTACATGCAGATATATGCAAATCCGACAGATGTCGTTCGTGTGATGGTGACAGACGCCATCTTGTTCTTTATGTTTTCTTGAAAACGTGAGGGAATTATAATGATACATGCATATCCCTATTAAAAGATGTATCGCAAGGTTTCAGCTTTGGTAACTTTATAAGTTTTCCAATTAATCTGAAAAATGTGTTTTTCAGCTTAACAACTTGCTCTCTGAGATGGACAACATTTACTCTACTGGGAAGGCGTGCGAGTATGACGACCGGTCAAACTGTCTGGCGCTGAATCCAGGTTAGGGTCAAAAGCAGAGTAAGAGAGTACAACTAGTGAAACTAGAGAGTAGTTGAAGAAATGTAGAGTTAACAACCACTAAGGAAAATGTGTGATACACAGTCTCATATAGCTGTGTCTGTAGTTGTAATGTAAAGTCACTGTTTATGGGGAAAAAAAAGAAGAAAATCATACTAAGTCTTGAATGTAAGTGAATCTGTGACGGTAGTCAACGGGAGTGAAAGAGACCATTTACATCAGAGCCTACCAACCTTCCCTCAACCGAGACGGGGGCCGATACCGACTGCCAAGCACCTTTGACCCTTTGCTGACGTCACATTTCCGGTCCGGATGTGTGACTTAGGCTTTGGTTTCAACTTGAAAAGGATCAGAGGCCTGATCGAAAGCTTGCTGGTAAGCACTTTATTTTGTGTACGTATATAGGGTCTTAAAATTGTAACATAAAAAGGAAAACTAGCATGAAGGGCCTACGATGTTTAACACATTATAACGCGTTTTCTGTACACAGATTTGTACGACTGTCTGGCCAAAAACCGTGACTACGACCGGCTGCGGTTCTGCTGGGAAGGCTGGCGGGACGCGGTGGGCAGGAAGCTGAAGGACAAATATCCACGCTTCGTGCAACTCAGTAACGATGCAGTCAGCCAAGATGGTAAGATGTTAATTAGTTTATCGTTGAAGAGATTCATTAGTCACGTAATACGTACACAGTTAGTAGAATTTTCGTCAAGCAGTGACCACTTTTCAAAGGTAAACACAAAAAACTCCAAATTTTCGATGGCTATCAGTCCATCTTGCTCACGGAGTGACCTAGTTCTCGCGAGAGTTGCGAATTCTCACATGTAACGAGCTGCCACAGTCCTTAGCTTACCCCTACTCCGCAAGGAGGCAGGGTGACGGGCAGAAGATCCACGCAAGTCTCGACCAAGTTCTCGCAATTCTCACGAGAACTAGGTCGCTCTGCGATCACGATGGACTGATAGCCATCAAAAATTAGGAGGTACGTGTGTTTACCTTTGAAAAGTAGTCACTGCTTTACGAAAATTCTATTAACGCAATGAGCATACAAACTTACAAATGTGATACTAGTACCATGTAAAAGTGAGTGAGAGTTTTTTTAACGCCAGAACTTCATCCTGCTGTGCAGCTCCAAGTGTCACATGTAATGTAAATTCACCTTTATCCGAGAGGTTACCTATATCCGGTGTATTAAAATTGGATTTTAGGGGATCAGCTCGATCGACGTTGGTCACAAACTACCATATCTGGAAAACATTTCAATTTGAATCCGTTGTCCGTCGACTTCATATCCCGTAATGCCCTGGTTTTAAAACATCAGATAAAGGTTACCCCACGGATAAAAGTGAACCAGAGTTTCCTCTACGTGTCCATGCAGCTCAGAACTGGGCAGACACCGGTGCCTACTGGCGCTCCTGGTACGAGACAGATGACTTTCAGGAGCAGCTTGAGAACCTGTACAACCAGCTCCAGCCTCTGTACAACAACCTGCACGCTTATGTCAGGAAGAAGCTGAGGGAACAGTACGGACAGGACAAAATCAGTGCTACTGGACCCATCCCTGCACATCTATTGGGTAAATACAGAACACCGTTGAAGTACAAATCCAAAGCTTCTGAACATTATATGCTGCTTTTTTTTTCAATGAGATTGTTCAAAGCAAAGTCACAAGACCACTGCAAGGCAATGAAATAAGAAGTTGGAAACTGTGCACGGGGATTTCGTCAGACATTTGTTTTGAAGGCTAATCAGTTGTAGACAGGAGGGAAACAGGTGTCGTCGAGAGAGTTCCATAATTTTGCCGCCTGGGGAAAGAAACTGTTGCCTGTAGTGGTCAGATATTAGTACAAAAATTCACTACCTAACTTGATATGATTTACCAGCGATTGTTTTTGATTGGTTGTTTTCGGTTTCTTTGCTTTTGCCAGTGTTGACAGCTTGACGCTTTGTCTTCATACAGGAAACATGTGGTCTCAGTCTTGGATCAACATCTACGACCTTGTGGAGCCTTACCCTGGCAAGACTAGTCTTGATGTGACACCAAAGATGCAGGCAGATGTAAGATACCCCCTTTCATACTGTTTTCATAAGGAAATTTTTGACAATAATTTAAGACCACCTCTGCTATGTCTCCAGAATTTTGGCACTCTGAATCCTCTCAAATACACCAGTACGATTACCACTGGCTGTATGGATGCACCACAAAGAGGGTTGAGAGATTATGAAATGAGTCCGTAATTCATAAGGGAATTTTACATCGATGAAGGTTAGACATCCGGGTAATGAGATACGCCAAAAAAGTAGGCAACTGCATATGATTTTGGTAACGTTCAGACGCCAGTGTCAATGAACAAAGGTAGTGGATTCTACTAGAAACGTCTGACCATTTCAAAATCATATCCAGTTGCTTGAGTAGCTGATTTTGGGTGCATAAGTGATCTTCTTTGCAGCTATTGCATAGATGTGGCAGCAATCGGCATCTGCTGTATTTTTCCATGGTCCTCTTAGAAATATGAGCAATGAGCACACGCAGTTAGCTATCGATATATCACAGTTCTAACAGTTATACAAACCCTTGTCAGGGATGGACAGTTGATCGGATGTTCCGCACATCAGATGACTTCTTCAAGGACATGGGTCAAGTTGAGATGCCGCAGAACTTCTGGGACCACTCCATGTTCGTCAAACCAGCAGACAGAGAGGTGGTCTGTCACGCGTCAGCATGGGACTTCTACAACGCTCATGATGTCAGGTAGGTCATTATGATGAGTTTGTTTCGAGTTTATATGTTGACACCACAGAATAGGAAATTTATAACTATTTATCTGGGATGTGGCTGAAATACCACAATTAAGGCTTTGAAATCACAACATTTTTTTCATTATTTCAAGTAGTCTAGGGGTATGTGGAATGTTTCATTGCATTAACTAGCTGTCAGTAGGTTCTACCAACCTATCTCAAGTAGAAATGACCTGTAGTCTATTTCACGTGACCTAACCAGAAGTACGACGTCAGCAATGGGTGAAAGGTTTCCCGGAGATGGTATCGGCTCTCGTCTTCATTGAAGGGTGATTGGGCTCTAATTTAGATCCCTTAAACCCGAATCCTCTTAGGATATTGTCATCGTCAGTGTCCTAGAAGAGTTTGAAGAAGCCATTTACTTTAGAGCCCATCGACCATCCCTCAGTCAACAGACGGGGGCCGATACCGACTTCCTGGCACCTTTGACCCGTTGTTGACGTCACACTTCCGTCCAGGTCACGTGGTATAGGTTTCTGTTCAGTACAACTCCAGTGGAGTCAGAAGACTGATCATGAAAGCTTGTTGGTGAAAGATTTACACCGTCTACAAAAATGAAGTACGTAAAGCTTTACTATGTCAATTTCTATCAGTATTTCAGTGAAGTTCAAATCATATTTGACAAAATCAAATATGTCTACATACAGGGTTAAGATGTGCACCAACATAAATATGGATGATCTGGTCACCATCCACCACGAGATGGGTCACATCGAGTACTACCTACAGTACAAACATCAGCCTGTTCCATTCCGGCGTGGGGGGAACCCGGGTTTCCATGAAGCAGTGGGAGATCTGCTGGCTCTGTCCGTGTCCACTCCAACACACTTACAGGGCATCGGCCTCCTAGACACAGTGGATGACGACGATCGTAAGTTTTACAGCATGCGCAGAGGATGTACTTCAATCTATTTTTGTTCTTTGGCAAGAAATTCTCAAAGAGATTTGAAATAAGTTTTGCGATTCAAAGTAACTTTCCCGTAAGTGAATATCTCTGGAAAGGGGGCCTACGTATGGAACTCTCCAGTACTTAGGGCATTGTTGTCCCACCTCCGCAACAAAACGTTAATTAGCTCCTGTAACTAAAACAGCAGGGAAAAATTTTCTAATTTGAATCAACTTCGTCATACCTTTGTCTTGCCTTTGTGTCATACTGGAATACAAAATTGTCTTATGCTTGACTGTGTCTTACCTTGTTTCCAATTAGACAATTCAAATTGTCTCAGCTCTTTTGCACTCATAGTTAGAGTATAAAACAGTCTGTTTACGATTTCTTAACTGTCACTGACGAAAAATAGTGGATGATATCTGAAACACCTGACCGTTTCCAAAATCATATCAAGTTGCTTGAGTAACTGCTTTCTGACGAATTTGAATAACACTTCTTATTTGTTGAATCCTCTTCATCCAGAGTCTGACATCAACTTCCTGATGAGTATGGCCCTGGACAAGGTTTCCTTCCTGCCGTTCGGATATCTGATGGACCAGTGGAGATGGGGAGTTTTCAACGGCTCTATCACCCCGGAAACATACAATCAGGAGTGGTGGAAGCTCAGGTCAGAATCACACATCAGCCTGACATAACTAGGGGGAAAAAAAAGAGTTCGGAGACCTTATACCTCCATGAAATATTTTGATTATGTATAATCTATGTTTGGTTATGTACAACTTTATTTGGCTAACTTACACAGGCCACAGTATTGAACATCCAATTATGTAATACATTTACTTAGGTGGATTTGGACAATTTCACATTTATTATGCAAATAGGACTTATTTGCATAATTATAATCTGCTAATTTTCCACCTGCCACAAAATACGTATGATACATATATTTGAGTTCTAAAATGGAAATCAATGTAAATGTAGCTTTTCCTCATTAAGTATGCAAATTAAGTCAAAATGTACATAATTTGCATTTCATTATGTACATATTAATGATATGCATTGTGTACATCTCTGCCAAAGATACTTGTCAGAATCACAATCAGTCACACAGAACTAGGGCAATTTAACGTAACTCAAGCACAACCAGCAGTGGTGGTTAGAATTGGTCTAAAAGATCTAGCATCATTATCAGCTCTTGAAGGTGTTTTTCACACTATGGTTATATTATAATTGACATATTAGATAACAGGACCCACAATGGTGTCTTTACTCCTATACAGGACTCATTACCAGGGCATCGTGCCACCTATCCCGAGGAACCACGCCAAAGATTTTGACCCCGGATGCAAATTCCACATCCCTGGCAATACCCCTTACATCAGGTCTGCTGTGTGTTTATTTATCTAATGCTCCCTAGATGCTTTCTGAGCGGCATTTGTCTCTTGTAAATCATTCTGTTTATGTCGCTGCAGATAGAGAGAACTTAAAAGTGATAATAGATAGACAACCATTAAAACCTGAAAACATGTATAAGAAATATCTTTTGCGTTCTGTTAGTGGGTCTGTAAAGCTTTCTTTAATCCTTTTCGGAAGGAGATAACAAAATAAAGCCAAGCAACATACCAGTACTATAACGATATGTTGATTGTTTCACTGCATTCTATTAGGTACTTCGTGAGCTTCATCGTTCAGTTCCAGTTCCACAAGGCCCTGTGTGACACTTCCGGACACACCGGTCCGCTGCACAAGTGCGACATCTCTGCAGGGCCCAACAAGGCAGCCGCTGGGGAAAAACTGGCGTGAGTTTCTTATCATGTTCCTGTCAAACTAAAGACACATTAGTGCTTATTAACTCCTCTTTACTTGGAGGCAAGTTGGAGCACAATGACACATTGCTTTGATGCATGTATGATTTGTTCTCTTTACTTGGAGCACTATGTCACATTGCTTTGATGCATTTATGCTTTGTTCTCTTTACTTGGAGCACTATGACACATTGCTTTGATGCATTTATGCTTTGTTCTCTTTACTTGGAGCACTATGACACATTGCTTTGATGCATTTATGCTTTGTTCTGGTAAAGCAGTGGTGTAGATGGTAACTACGCAAAAAAAGCAGTTATTAAAACTAGACGTAATTTTTGAAACGGCCAGACGTTTCAAACACCACGAAGCAACATAGTCTCAAATTGTCTAACGCTTGTTTCCTTTGGTTTACAAAAACTTCTTTTCGCTCCTTTTCTGCATTTTAATTCATAGTTATTCACCTGTCCTCCAACTAGCTAGGATATAAAACTCTGTCAACAAGATCTCTCCAGTGTCTGTAAATCATATCCAACTGCTCGAGAAACTGCTTTTTGGCATATCTTATTACCTGGATGTCTAAACTTCATCGACGTATAGATGGTAACTGCCCCCCTACCCCCCCCCCCCCCTCTCACACAGTCAAATGCTCCAGATGGGATCTAGTCAGGTGTGGCCGGACGCCATGGAGGTGATCACCGGACAAAGAACGATGTCAGCTCAGCCGATCCTGGACTACTTCCAGCCACTCATCACATGGTTGGAAACACAGAACCAGGGAGAGACACTCGGCTGGGACGAAAGCTGGACTCCTCGTTGTGAGTTCAGATCATAACCAAAAGCCAAAGCTCTCAACACCTTTTACCAAACCTTACGAGCGAAGTGATATACATTTCCATCTCTTGAGAAATGAATTTCTTAAATTATACAAACTCCGTGAAGACATAAATGCTTACGAACATTTTTTGTCCATTCCATAGCAACTTTTGGAAAACAGTTAATTCGGAGAACAAAGCAGTGGCAAGCATATTGGTTGCTTTTGTCCTTTTGAAATTGTTCATTTTCTTCGAACGACAGAATTTAGAATGCGTTTTCTGCTTATGGCACAGCGCTGGTATCCGTTCTATTGCAACAGTCTGAAGTCACAAAACTATAAGTGAACCTAGTCAGCGTATCGTGAAATAATTTTATGTTTCCTTTCCCAGATGACTGCGAGGCGACCGACGGCTTCACCTGTGCTGACGGGTCCAAGTGCATCCGGCCAGGGGATCGCTGTGACGGAGTTAATGACTGCGATGACAACTCCGATGAAAAAGACTGTCCCGTCGGTAAGAACGCTTTACGATTGGCCATGAATACTTCCAACCTTAAAGGCTTAATAAAGATGTATCAACTGCGCCTATTTATGTAACATCACCTCTCATAATTCCACCAGGTGCCATAATATCGCCACGTCAAAAAAATAGTATAGAAGCCTTCTCAATGTTGCCTTTAACACCTAAATGTCTGCAGCGAATATACCTTAGCATTACTGATGCTCACATATTACATCTCTCTAAATTACTTTGAATTCATGTATTCCTCTCATGTGGAGGTATTATGGCATCCGGTCGAATTATGAGAGTTGATGCTATGTGGTGACGAAATTTACGAAATTCCTATCTTAATTGCAAGTCAACTTAATATTTAGGTTCCTTGTCCATTTTTGAAATTCTCTGTATCTCCCATTTATACCATGCAGTTTACCCGTTTGTAGTTAAAATCAAAACTGGCATTAAAAAAGTTAATGTGCAAGTTGACAACATGGTGAAAATGGTCACTCCCTACGATTTTTGAGTCATTTTCTTCAGGAATCAAAACAAATATCAAAGCAGTCATATTATCATGATGAGGGAAATCATATAGTCATATTCTTCATCCACAGCATCGGCACAGAGTGTCACTGTTTCCATGGCGACCACCTTCATCTCTTCTGTCGTCTGCATCCTGATTGCAATGCTGAATTAGAGCCGTAATTTTCGCTGGTCAGAAGCATAGACAACTACTAGTAACAACATCAGTCTTAGCATGAAAGTTTATTTGTGTTTTTAGAATAAATTGCTAAACTTTACTTCCAACACTGAATTAACTATAGGGACTTACCCCTCTAAATTTTCGGTCAATCTCCGTCGACCTTGTTCACAGAATGGCCCCTTCTATCTCCAGCAGTGACGTCAGGAAGACACCACTTTTGCAGGACGGGGTCATAAGTATCAGAACAGGAATTTTTCGCACGAAGAGTGAAGGAGGCAGTGCACATTAGAGCTCACCGGCCCGCACTCAGAGACGGGGGGCGACATAGACTTTCTGATACTTATGACCCCCTCCTGCAAAAGTGGCGTGATCCTGACGTCACTGCTGGAGATGGGTTTCTGTGAACAAGGTCGACGGAGATTGACCGAAAATTTAGAGGGGTAAGTCCCTATATTTAATTCAGTGTTGGAAGTAAAGTTTAACACAAAACAGTTTACAACAAAAGGGATGTTCAAAATTAGCCTCTGCCTCCGTTTGTAACGAACTAGTTTGAAAAATCTACTTAGATTTAATTCCATTCTTGTGGTGACTCGTTCATTGAATTCATTGTAAACTTTGGTGTTAGAGGTAAAAATGATGTACAATTTTCTTGGCAATTGTTCATTGCTCTACATAATTTTTATGACACGATTTGCATACTGATATCCCAGAAAAAATATCAATGCTGATGTCTACAGTACGCATGCGTCATGGGGTCATGAAGGATTTGCCGTTGCAGGTCCTGAATCCCGACTCGTCAGAATCATATTAAATCTTATTTCATTCTATCAAGTTGCGTTGCGATCTTCATTGATGTTCACCCATAACAACAACACATAGACAATAAGAGTGTGTCAGTCTTGGATGACAACGGAAATTTATGCCTTCATCTTAACTTTATCAACGTGTACTTTGGACTTTACCTCCTGTACATTTATAGACAAGTCCGTTAAGGACAGTTAACATTTCCTATGAATAACCTACAAGTGGAGCCGTATGAATAAAACTTGGTTGGTGAGTAAGTTTGGAAGCGTTTTAATGATATCTTAGTAATTTACAAGGTAACATAACTGTACTATTCACGTATTGGAAAAAATTCTGAAACTAGAGTTTAAAGACCTCATACCTCCGCCATGATATCAACCTTTTCGAGTGAAGACAATAGTGTTCTCAATTAGAATATCTACATAGGAAAAATCATGACGATCCGTCATTTGTCCACACGTTCTTCAGTTATTCTCGTCCAAAGTTTGAAACAAGATCGGCTCCTGCAATTGAAAAAAAAACGATAGGGGGCTTAAACCCCAAGACCTATCTTCCACTTACAACTAATGACCACAGCTTGGGCAACACGAGTTACTATGTTCATAGACAGACAGACAGACAGTTACTACGTTCATAGACAGACACAGACATTCAAGGTTTACAAACATACCGAAAACATGACATACTTGGCGAAGACAGTTATATAGGTTTCTTGCTGAACTAGCTATTTGACCACTACCATTCCGCCAAATATTATACACAGCCATGTACAGCTTTTTGTGTTATGTTGTCCACAAACACACATACATATCTACACAATACTATTCGAACAATACCATACTATTTTCGAACTTGATCTTTGCTCACACAACCGCTACTCACCTACCATATATAATGAATATCCGTCCACCGTGTCTTGCGTTATTATGATCACAAACAAACGAAGAGACATACATATGGAAAAATGCCAGGTAAACTATTTTCGAACTTGACCTTTTGCTCACACAACCGCTACTCACCTACCAAATGTAATAAATATCCATCCACAGTTTCTTGAGTTATGTTGACCTCGCAGCCCAGTCCGCTGTAGTACAGTAAGAAAACGCTAGGTTAACAACTTTCAAACTTGACCTTTGTTTCCACAACCGCTACTCACCTATCAAATATAATGAAGATACACCCGCAGCTTCTTGAATTATGCACAAGCACCAATAATCAGTAAGTAAACAAACACACATACATACATACATACACACACAGCCTCTACAGCACCGTAGGAAAATGGTCATACCACCCAGATGTTCATATGGGTACCTGACTTTGGATGGGGAAGTAGGTATATAAAGGCGGTGGTAGGAGAGGGATGGGCTCCACCTTCCAATATACCATGTCCTTGACACAGTGGATAACAACCTCCTCACCTACGGCCTCAAACTCTACAGGAATAAATTATAACTTTTTTACCTACCTTTACCAGTTAGAAAATCTTATGGTTTGCTCCAAATGAAGTGGGCCGAGTGTATACCGCCCCCTGAATAGTTGGTAAAGCGGGCAAGATGGCAGAAAAGGCTGGGGTTCTCTCTTTACTGTTAGTGTTGTTGTCAGCTCAGAATGTCGCTCCTCAGGGCATCACAGACGAGCAGCAGGCCTGGGACTTCATTTGGGACTACAACGCTAAAGCTGAGAAGGTTTACTATGATAGTGTAGTGGCCGCGTGGAACTACAACACGGACCTCACACAGGAGAATAGCCAGAAACAGGTAAAGACAGAATTTAGAGTCTTTTTAGTGCGTACAACATCCAAGTTGACTAATTCCTTGTTCAACTCTAGCGCCAACGCCACCTGAAATGGCGAATTTCTTTAAGTTAAAAAATGTTTTAGTACCACAATCGGTCTTTTTGAAGGTATGTAGCAGAGATGTTTTTTCATAACCTCTGACGATGACGTGTTGTGTGGGAAAGTGGGGTGGGAATATTGAGATTAAGTACGTACTGTATTACTTCTGTAGACGCTGGATTGCACTGTATTTTCCGTTTCATAACAAAGGTAAACATTCTTGGCCAATAAAAACACACAAAACACACAAATGACTAGGACTAGAAGCACATCTGACGTTATTACAGAACGCACGTGCCATAAATTGTTGCACCTCTGAAAGATGAAAACTATATGCTATCAAAACACACAGATCAGATTTGCGCTGTTACCCTGCAATGCCACAAAAGAAATGTTTAAAATCAACCGAAAGGTATTGGGGATAGTGTTTTTGGAATTAAAAAGGCTCTATGATAACTTTGAATTTAGTGGCTAGTGTGATGGTAGAATGACAAAAGGTGACATTTGTTTGTCACAACTATTTTTCAGATTGAAGCCAGCTTAGCAGAAGCACGGTTCCATAAAGAAGTGGCTCAAAATGCCTCCAGGTTTGACTGGCAGAACTTCAACAATGCAACACTGAAGAGACTCTTCGATAAAATCAGCGGCCTTGGAACCGCAGCTCAGCAGGACCAGGCGAAGCTGGAGGAGGTCAGTATTACGTGCAGATATATGCAGATCCGACAGATGTCGTTCGTGTCAAGCTGGCAGTCGCCATCTTGTGTTTTTTTTTTCAAAAATGTAGTAACTGAAAATACTTCATGACGCGAATGATGAAAGGTTAATAGCATTAAATCGTACTAAAGGTACTAAAACTCCTGTCCATAAAATTAATCTGGAAAGTATGTTTTTCAGCTCAACAACATACTCTCTGAGATGGACAACATTTACTCCACTGGGAAGGCGTGCGAGTATGACGATCCGTCAAACTGTCTATCGCTGAACCCAGGTAAGGGAGTGGAAAAGATTGCCTACAGAGAGACGATTTTCAAAGAAATGTAGCGAAATCAAGAGCAAAAGACTAAAAATATTAAAAACTCACAGAGGAAAAATGTAGCACAGGGGAAAATTTGTTTAATTTAGAAGTGCCTTTGCAAAGACCAATGAGGAGAAAAATAGAATTGACATGAAGGCTTTGATGTTCAACTCTTCACTTGTCAAATCCTTTTCTTTCTGTACAGATTTGTACAGCTGCATGGCCAGCAGCCGTGACTACGACCGGCTGCGGTTCTGCTGGGAAGGCTGGCGGGACGCGGTGGGCAGGAAGCTGAAGGACAAATACCCACGCTTCGTGGAACTCACTAACGATGCTGTCAGTCAAGATGGTAAGATGCTAATCAACTAGCATATTTACAGATGTCGTGCGTGTACTAGGGTGATAGGCAGCACTACTGTAAATGCATTTAAGTTCGCGGGGATTTAAATTTGCGGTAGCGGGAAAAAGGACTTTTCGCGGTGGATTTAAGTTCGCGGTAGCACCATAGAATGCAGTCTAATACCATAGTAGAAAAAATTTTCGCGGTGGTTTTAAGTTCGCGGTGAAGTGGTCACCGCGAAAACCGCGAACATTAATCCACCGCGAACATTTCTGCATTTACAGTATATGAGTCTCTCAGATTAGAAATGGAAATTTGGCAATAATAACTGTTCTCCGTTTGATCTGTCTAAAATCTACATTTAGTTTGGTTTGGTTATACAGATCTCCATTAGTGACTGATATGTCACTATTCTTCCTGGAGTCCGGGTGATTTGTGGAGAATCACCAGTTCTAGACGGAAGGATTTTCACCACCTCACACCGCACCATCGCACGTGAGGGGGTTCTTTAACGTGCCTGGGGAAGGGCTCTCCCCAGACACGGCACCTCCATTTAGTAGCGTTCTGCAGCATCAAATACGACTTGAGACAGTGTACGCTGTGTCTAGAAATTTGCAATTGCTTGACGTTACTGTACAGTGTACATTCAAGCTCCCTTATGTCAAATGCAACTCAATGTATCCATGCAGCTCAGAACTGGGCAGACACCGGTGCCTACTGGCGCTCCTGGTATGACATACCTGACTTTCAGGAGCAGCTTGAGAACCTGTACAACCAGCTCCAGCCTCTGTACAACAACCTGCACGCTTATGTCAGGAAGAAGCTGAGGGAACAATACGGACAGGACAAGATCAGTGCCAGTGGACCAATCCCTGCACATGTGTTGGGTAAATCCAATACTTGTACACATATGATCAGTATTTCAAGCTTTGCATGCCTTACGTTATCTAAAAGTTGACGCCATTGTTTGTTCTCTTCTCTTTGCATAATGAGAAGCTTAAGATTGATTGATTGATTGATTGATTGTCATCCATACAGGTAACATGTGGTCTCAGTCCTGGATCAATATCTACGACCTTGTGGAGCCTTACCCTGGCAAGACCAATATTGACGTGACACCAAAGATGAAGGCCGATGTGAGCAGTTTCATTCCATCTGTTATATCTATTAAATCTTTGCCGATAAGTCAGCAATGTTTCTGTGCTAGCTTAAGAGTGTTGTTTCAAAGTCAGCTCAGATTGCACAACGCCAATACTATATCTACGGGCTGAATAGATGCATCTAAACCGGTATAGGGAGCTATTAAAATGAGATTGAAATTTATAAAAGAACGTGCATTTGCTTGAATACCACAACAAGCCATAGCTCATAGCTTCTTTCTTCACGAATGCCCTAGTCATGTCCAAAGTTGAACGTAAATACTAGCATCTATGAATAAATGAATGTTTATTGAACGTCAGTTCTGAAACTTACCAATGCCCATGTTAGGGGTGGACAGTTGATCGGATGTTCCGCACATCAGACGACTTTTTTAAGGACATGGGTCAAATCGAGATGCCGCAGAACTTTTGGGACAACTCCATGTTCGTCAAACCAGCAGACAGAGATGTGGTCTGTCACGCGTCTGCATGGGACTTCTACAACGCTCATGATGTCAGGTAGGATGAGTTAAGGCCAGAGAATGACATATTCACTCGCTCCTTGTCTATTGACGGAGTTAAGAAAAGGTTGATATCTGGTGCCATGATGTTTATACAGATATAAACATCATTGCACCAGATATCAACCTTTTCTAACATTGAGTGTCTTAAACAATAAATAGATAAATAAACAGTCCCTAGTACGTCTAACGGTGCACACCTCAGTTTATTTGGGGTCTCAAATCGAGGCTTCGCACCCTCAAGTCGAGAGGCCGTCTCTTCAAGAAAAGAAATCTAAAGCAGAAAAGCCGTATATTGAAATGAAGGGTATCACTCCAGCTTTACGAACAGCCGGATTTCAGTTTCTTCACTCTCTCTACTTTTCGTAATTTTGGGGGAAGGAAAGTTTTTTTCACGTAAAAAGATATGCAAAAAAAGGGAATTTTGACGTGGAAATATACCCATCACCTATAGTTTAGTCTTGAAAATGACTGATATTGTCGGAAAGAGAATACACCTAGGAGTAATCAAGCAAAAAATAAAGAAAATCGTAACACTGAGATTTTAACAATAACACGACGCGCGAGGCATAGCAACACGGCTCACAGAACGCATATGGACGGTGAATCTGGGTCAACGGGCGAATCACTAACAACGCATAGAAATACAAGGAAGTGAAACTCGGGCCCAAAACCAATTCGCACCAGAAACACATCACTTTTTACGCTTTTTAGCTATGCCAGTATTAAATGCCATTTCGCAGCAGATTATGAGAAATTTGAACTCAAACCCAGACCCTCGAGACCCTTTCGTCACATTTTTGTCGCACACTTAGCTGTAAGGTCGATGGTAATGGTAATTTTAATAGGTATGAATGTGACTTAACCCCATTCAGACCGAAGAGGGGGGGGGGCCCTACCCTTCTAGATCTGTCTTGTAACTCTTAAAGAACCTATCATATAACCAACAAATTTTCAGGAAATGATGTAGATATGTAGATTTTAGGAATTGTGACGCAATTATATGACGTCATCATTTTGATTGTATTGCAACAAATGATCGCAAAAGTCAATTGACGACGTCATCAAAGTAGCATGATTTATGCACCTATAATTATGAAAGATATTCTAGATAACATAAGATTTTATTTATGTAAGAAAATAGCAGTAATATGGCAAATAAATGTGAAAAAATACATTAGCAGAACGGAGAATACCGATTTTTGTAAAAAAAATGCCTGTCAACAAACGGTTGCCATAGCAACTAAACAAATCTTAAACATCATGAAATTGTTACCAACAGTATTATAGGAAAACTCATTAAATTTGGTGGCTCTAGCGTAAGCCGTTCTAGCGTTATACGACTGAAAGTTCACGCGGGCCTCACCCCCCCCCCCCCCGTCTGAATAGGGTTAATTTAATTCAAATCATGGATGTAATAACAGACGTTGTGTTTGAATGCAGGATTAAGATGTGCACTAACATAAACATGATGGACCTGATCACCATCCACCACGAGATGGGGCACATCGAGTACTTCCTACAGTACAAGCATCACCCTGTCCCGTTCCGGGGTGGAGCAAACCCGGGTTTCCATGAAGCAGTGGGAGATCTGCTGGCTCTGTCCGTGTCCACTCCGAAACACCTACAGAGCATCGGCCTCTTGGACACTGTGGAAGACGACAACGGTAAGCTTTACGGTAGAGGATCTTATTTTGTTTGTTATTTGGCAATGGACAAAGAATAAGTCTATACGACAAAGAATAAGTCAACCCCTACATGTAACTGCTTAATTTTCTTCATCCAGAATCTGACATCAACGTCCTGATGAGTATGGCTCTGGCCAAGGTTTCCTTCCTGCCGTTCGGATACCTGCTGGACCAGTGGAGATGGGCGGTCTTCAACGGCTCTGTCACCCCTGAAACTTAC
>NC_049994.1:6375137-6378736 GCF_000003815.2 Branchiostoma floridae | reverse complement strand
TTAACTCCTTCTCCAGCTTATGTTACTGTCTTATGCCACGGAGGAATCTGCTTGGAGATTAGGTACACCAACAGGACCAATAAATACTCATAATTTAAATTGCAACAATATGCAGTGAACTAATTGTAAAATCTATTGTTCTATCCAGGACTCGTTACCAGGGTATCGTGCCACCTATCCCGAGGAACCACGCCAAAGATTTTGACCCCGGATGCAAATTCCACATTCCTGCCAACGCCCCTTATATCAGGTCTGCTGTGTGTTTATTTCTTGCTCTTAAGTCGAAGATGCATTCTGAGCGGCGCTTGTCTCTTGTAAACCTTTCTATTTGAATGTGTATCGCTGTCAGGGAAGATAAAGAGCATTTAGATTTGATAATAGGTAAACAGCCACAAATACCCGAAAAGCACGTATAAAATAATCTCTTGCTGTCAGCTAGATGGTCTGTAAAGTCCTTTCTGTAATAATTTCGGGAGGAACTAACAAAATGGAACCAAGCCACAAACTTATATCATAACGCTATATCGATTTTTTCGCCACATTCTATCAGGTACTTCGTGAGCTTCATCCTTCAGTTCCAGTTCCACAAGGCCCTGTGTAATATTTCCGGACACACCGGTCCGCTGCACAAGTGTGACATCTCTGCAGGGCCCAACAAGGCGGCCGCTGGGGAAAAATTGGCGTGAGAGTTTCCACATCATATACTTGTCATACTTGAAGACACAATTGTACTTGTTAACTCCTCTTTGTTTGGAGCACCTACATTTGATGCATTTTTCTGGTAAACCAGTGGTGTAGATAGCAACTTTGACTACGTCAAATAGTAGTTATTCAAGCAACTAGATATGCTTTTGGAAACGGTCAGACGTGTCCGACACCACCAATCAACATAGTCGTACCCCTGTCTTGTCTTTTAATACCCTTGTTTTCTTTGTACTAATAAAAAGTGTCTTCCTTCTTTTGCATATCAACTCATAGCTAGGATATAAAAACTTTTCTCCAAAAAGATCTCTCCAGTATCACTGACGAAAGATTGACATCCGATGGTGTCTGAAACGCCTACCGTTTTCAAAAATCATATCCAGTTGCTTGTCAATGAGTAACTGTTTTCTGGTGTATCTTATTACCTGTATGTCTAACCTTCATCGACGTATAGATGGTCTTGAATTGACTTGACTTAATTCAGAATCCACAATCGGTAACTGTTCCTCCCCCCTCACACAGCCAAATGCTCCAGATGGGGTCCAGTCAGGTGTGGCCGGACGCCATGGAGGTGATCACCGGTCAAAGAACGATGTCAGCTCAGCCGCTCGTGGACTACTTCCAGCCACTCATCACATGGTTGGAACAACAGAACCAGGGAGAGATACTCGGCTGGGACGAAAGCTGGACTCCTCCTTGTGAGTACAGATCATGACCAAAAACTTAAGCTCTCAACACCTTTTGCCAAACCTTACGAGCAAAGTAAATACATTTCATCTCTTCAGAAATGAATTTCTTAGAATTTAGAAACTCTGTGAAGACATAAATACGTACGAACATAGCTCTCATCTCCATTCCATAGTGACTGTCCTTTTGGGGAACAGTAAATTTGGAGAACAAAGCAGTGGCTAACATGGATTGTGTTTTGTCCTTTTGCAACTTAAAAATTCTAAAATAAATTGTCTGCTCATGGTGTAGCCTTGGTATCCGTTCTATTGCAACAGACTGAAGTCACAAAACTATAAGTGAACCTGGTCAGCTTATTGTGAAAGAATTTCTGTGTTTCCTTTTCCAGATGACTGTGAGGCGACCGACGGCTTCACCTGTGCTGACGGGTCCAAGTGCATCCGGCCAGGGGACCGCTGTGACGGAGTTAACGACTGCGCTGACAACTCCGATGAAAAGAACTGTCCCGCCGGTAAGAACGCATTACAATTGACCTTATAAGGGTATCAACTTCGCCTACCCATATATATGGTTAACAAATTTAACAGGATAATTCCGGACGAACAATTCAATTCTGGAAAACCATAATCATTTCAAAATGTATTGACCAGATGAATTATATGGTATGATATATCAAAGGATGATGAATAAGATGCCTCAGTGAAGAAAGCCAATTCTGGGGATTCTGCCAGAATTCTGGGAACCTAAACCAGAATTCTGGCTTTGTTCTGCAGACCTTTCTTCGTGGAGACACCTAATTGAAACCTACATAATTCATTATCCTTTGATATATCATAACTACAAATATTTATTCGTTTGGTCAATCTATTTTTAAATAATCAAGGTTTTCCGGAATCAGAGTATTTGTCTGGATAGAGTATTTGTATGTCGCCTGTTATTTACGAAATTCATATCTTGATTAATTTACTAAGTTTCTTTTCAATTTTCCGGGTTGCATATCTCTCTATGTCCTATCTATACCATGCAGTTTATCATTTCATTGTCAAAATCAAAACTGATATTGAAAAACGTGCACGTTACAACGTGGTAACAAAGGTCACTCCGTACGATTTTTGAGTCATTTTCTTCAAGAATCAACACAAACATTAAAGCACTTATATTATCATGACGAAGAAAATCATTATAGTAATATTCTTCATCCACAGCATCGGCACAGAGTGTCACCGTTTCCATGGCGACCACCTTCATCTCTTCTGTCGTCTGCATCCTGATTGCAATGCTGAATTAGAGTCGTAACCATCGCTGGTCAAAGGCATAAACAACTACGGGGAACAATATCAGTCTCAATTTTCTTCAAAAGGGTTCAAAATCTATAATACTATTCTTGCAAGCTCATACCCGAAGGCTAATTACAAACACAAAAAAGTAATTACTCAAGCAACTGGATATGGTTTTGAAACGGTCAGACGTTTCGGATAGAATCCACTATCCTTCGTCAGGGACACTGAAGTGATCTGGAAGAAACTGGTCTTTTATACTCTAACTATGAATGAAGACAATTTCCGATGTCCAATAGGAAACGTTGTAAGACAATTCAGACTGAAGACAATTTGGATTGCAAAGAAAACAAAGGTAAGGCAAAGTCAAGCTGAAGACAATTTGGATTTCAAAGGATAGCAAGGCTAAGACACAGTTAATGCAAATGAGTCAATTGGCTCTTGTTGTTTTAGTTGCAGGAGCTAAAAGTTTTGTTGCGGGGGGGGGGGGGGGGTAGTGCTATGTCCCAAGTGCCGGAATTACAAACAGCTTGGTATACATAATTGCATACTTAACAAAGAAGGAACATGATATTTATAGATGAACGGGAAATAACATCTATTCTAAATCTACTTCTACTTGTGCTATTTGATGGATTGACTTCTTTTCCGTATGCAATGCAGTGGGAGATGAATTGTCCAACATTGTCATAGATAAAGGGGTTGGACGACTTAAGCAAGAAGATTGCTTTTTGTTGGTCGGTAAGGTGTGAGAAGCCTGGGAAAGTTTCATTTATTATAAGGAAAAATTTTCTTCTCAGCCTCTACCTCCGCTAATAACGAACTACTTAGGAAAATCTAAGCCTCCATAGCAGGCTCTCTGGGGCCTTTTTTGGGCTCATGATACACTTTTGCTGGCCATTTCTATTTGTACTGGGTCACTGATGCTGTGCT
>NC_049994.1:6365650-6375037 GCF_000003815.2 Branchiostoma floridae | reverse complement strand
CACACGGAAAAGCAAAAGGTAAAATGAGCCAACAAAAGGCCCCAGAGAGCCTGCTATGGAGGCTAGGAAAATCTATATTTAAATCAACCTCCATTCTTGTGGTGACTTATGGTTACTGTAGTTCATTAGATTTATTTGAAACTTTGATTGAATCTATAGGTAAAAATGATGTACAATAGTCTTGGCAATTACTCATTGCTCTACTTGATTTTGAGTCAAGTCAAAGTTTATTGCACAACATTTTTAGAACGGGTACAATGTAAGGCAAACTTATGTTACATTATATTGTATAAGACAACTAGCGGTAGAATTAAGCTAACAACATAACAGGAGATGAAGAGTATGCACTATTTGAAGAAACACAGTGTACAATGTGAAACAAATCTAGAATGTTGCTACAGACTACTTACTTTTGATGATATAATTTGCATGTTAATATCCCAGACAGTACGCATGCGCCATGGGGTCATGAAGGATTTGCAGTTGCAGGTCCTGAATCCCGACACATCAGAATGATATTAAATTTGATTTCATTCTATTTACTTTGTAATATCCATTAATCTTTGCCCATGATAATAACACATAGACAATTAGAGTGTGCCAGTGCTTGGATAGCAACGGAAATATATGCCTTTATCTTAACTTTATCAACGCGTAATGTGGACTTTACCTCTGGTACATTTTAAGTCCGTCAAGGACAGTTACCAGTTCCTTTGTATGATGTATAATTACGTGAAGCCGTACAATAAACGTGGTTGGTGAGTAAGTTTGAAAACGTTTGTATGATATCATATCCATTTGCAAGGTAAGATTTAAGCTTTATTAATCATATTGGAAACTAGAGTTCCAAGACCTCATACTTCCGCTATGATATCAACATTTCTAGTGAAGTGCCATCAGTTTTTTTGACTAAGAATATCTGCATAGGAATAATTTTGACGATCAGTCATTTGTCCACACGTTCATCAGTTATTCTCGTCCAAAGTTTGAAACAAAATAGGCAATTAAAAAAGTAGGGGGACCCAAATGTACAGCACATACTCTCTGCCCGAAGAACTATCTTCTACTTACAACTTATGGCCACAGCTTGGGCTACTCGAGTTACGCTGTTCATAGACACACACAGCCAGATGTATGGTCCCCGCCAAATATTATGCACAACCACCGGCAGTTATGTTGCCCACAAACACCCATAAATACATACGCAGCCCGCTGCAGTACCATAGGAAAATAACAGGTTAAATATGTTCGAACTTGACCTTTGCTCACACAACCGCTACTCAACTATCAAATATAATGGAGACCCATCCACAGCTTCTTGAATTATGCTGTCCACGAAAAAAAACACACCGGTAAGCGGTAAGTAACCAAACACACATACATATATACACAGTCCACTGCAGCACCGTAGGAAAATGGCCATTCCACCCAGGTGTTCATATGGGTAGCTGACTTCGGACGCGGAAGTAAGAAAGTCGGTGGTAGGAGAGGGATGGGCTACACCTTCCAATATACCATGTCCTTGACACAGTGGATAACAACACACTGCCCCAAACTCTACGGGAATACATTATAAAATGATACATAATACCTTTACCTTTACATCCCTTTACCTGTTTATAAACAACCTAATGGTAGCTCCAACCGAACTGGTCTCCCAAGTACACCGCCCCCTGAATAGTTGTTAAAGCGGGGCAAGATGGCAGGGAGGGCGGAGGTTCTCTCTCTACTGTTCGTGTTGTTGTCAGCTCAGAATGTCGCTCCTCAGGGCATCACAGACGAGCAGCAGGCCTGGGACTTCATTTGGGACTACAACGCTAAAGCTGAGAAGGTTTACTATGACAGTGTTGTGGCCGCGTGGAACTACAACACGGACCTCACACAGGAGAATAGCCAGAAACAGGTAGGGACATAGTCTTTTCAGTGCGTACAACATCTAAGTTGACTAATTTTTAATTCTGACAAGCTCGCCAACTACCTAGCTTCCCAGATTTCAAGCGGAACTGGCTTTAAATGTATGGGGGCGGTTCGCTAGTTTCAAAGTTGGTTCAGTTTCTATAACGCCGCTAAAAACCTCGAAACTCCCTTCCACGGCAAACTACCTTTCTAGGCAAACTCCCTTTCTTTATTAGAGAACTTTAACCAACTTTGAAATTAGCGAAAATTAGCGTATTTCGGTGCCCAAAAGTTGTCAATGGCCTTGTACTGAGCAAACTCGTGTGTGTTTTGTTGTCTTCTCAGTCACACTTTTACGTTTTGTATGATATGCCCAGTGTGAAAGCGAACGTTACGCACATCCTATTTATGTCACATTGAGAGCACAGCGCGATCGCAGTCTCGTGGAAAGGAGGCCTAAAAAGACAAGAAAATACACAAAGCCAGAAAAGATTCCTTTTCATCGGTGATTTCCGTCAGTCTTAGTGAGGTAGCCAACGTGCCGCAGCTTTAGTGAGATACCTGTCGTACTATCGGGGACAGTTGTACAGGTAAGTCCTACGAGGAGGGTCAGGTGAAATGAGGTAACAAATGACTGAATGCCGGCTGTCCAGTTGAGTTGAAGATAGCTGAAGTGATGACCTACGTTGTCAGACTGGGGTTACGCGCGAATAGCTCAGGTGTTGATAATCGCAACCTGGGATGTTATTATTATTTTTTTTTTTATTGAACAAACACATAAAGGCAAAATAACAGACAAGTAGCGGCCCACTCAAGTTAAGACAACTTATATCGGTGCCGCTATTAAAGGAAAATAAGAATAACATATGATTGACAAGATGCAGTAAGTCTGTACAAATGGAATACTAAATTAAATGTATTGACTGGTAGAAGCGCAAGTCCTGGTACCCCCCACCCCCGGAAATTTTGGTAGGATACGGAACAAAAAAACATGGTTAGAAACGGCCAGTTTGCACAATGTAGTTCTGGGTTGAAGACATAATCAAACAGTTTGTGGAATAGTTGCAAAGGGAAGTACGAAAAAGTAGTAAATGTTTGATTTCACCATCAGAAAGAGAGAAAATATCGAAAAGATGTCCTACGATCCTGGAAAGTTTGCCGAAGAGAGTGTGACGAGGATTATTAAGTAATGGGCAGTGAAGTAGGAAATGAGAAATCGATTCGCATTGGCATTATGTCATTATTTGTGTGTGTGTGTGGGGGGGGGTACTTTCCCTTAGCAGCCAGGGGCCGAATTGCGAATGGCGGGCCTAAATCGCAAGGGTGTGGATCGAGCTGCCATTCGGCGCCACTCAGGTGACCTCAATACGACAGCAACTGCCACAGCAACTGCGACCATGGGACTGTAGGTTTTGAACCACAGATGAACGTGAGGCGCTAATACAGCGTAAAATTTGGACACCTCAACATGTACCTCTACCCTGTTGTCGCTTTGTTTTGTGATCGTTTTTGCAGCACTTTTGTCTATGTCTATTCTGTCAGCATTGAGCTTAGTCGTGTATTCTATACCACTGTGAGAAAAACATCCTGCAAGTCATTAGATGCCGGAGGATATGTATATCGTTCAGTTGCTCATATGTGCGAAACAGAACCCCTACTATTTCGTGCACATTGGCAACGCCCAGTTTGTGTCAAGATTCCCTTCTTTAAGACAGTGATTTATGTTCCTTGTAACGTGCTCCAAAATTTAACGATTGCATATGTGCTTCTTTGGTTTGAAATTTTAATTGAGCGTAACATTTTAACAACGTACATTTAAATACCTTCTTTCCGTCCTCAGATAACCTCTACCCAAACAGGTCTTGCTCTACCCAAGGACGTCATACCGAACGCATACCTTGACACTCTACAAATGTTATCACCTTATGAACGTTCTTTTCTTCTCTCTCTTTCTCTCTGCCCCCCTCTCTCTCCCTATTTCTTTCTCTCTCTATGGCTCTCTCTCTCTTCCTCTCTCTCTTTCTATGTCTCTCCCTAACTTTATGAGGTTGGGTTTTATTTGTATTCTATCTGATAAACACATCTTAACTCTGTATTTGTCGTGCAAATCGTTTAAAGCACCTTCCATTACTATGACGACGGGAACGCACTGGCATCTACCAGGCTCCGCGGATCGGTGGTCTAATTGTAGAAATTGGACAAATAGAGTCTATAGTCGCCAGAAGGCTTCTGACTTCTGGCGGCTAACTCCCCTAGCGTACTATAGACTCTATTTGTCTAATTTATACAATTAGACCACCGATCCGCGGAGCCTGGTAGAGGCTAGGAACGTACGGCACGAGTGTATAAAAGATGTATCGGGCTTTGTATCAAAATCTTTGAAGAAGTGGCTTCATATTTACAAATAAATACTTTTTCTAAGCCTAACTGCAAATATAACCCCAAAACATGAAAATCTCAGTCCAGACATAGTTTCGCTGGTAATAAAAAAAAAACAACCTTTAAACTTAACCATTATTCCAAACTTATACATTTCATGGGTCACCCTGCTCTATTGACAACGCAGGTGGAAGAAAATGTATCAGGTTAATGACATGTGCGCTACCTTTATCGGCTTGATGAACATGTCAAGAGCCATCAATATCGAGTCAACTATCGGAGAGCCAGGTGTCCTGTGAGCTCGAGGAGGGTCAGGTGAAATGGGGTAAACAAATGACTGAATGTTAGCTATCCCAACACGAACTTCCAGATAAGTTGAGTTGAAGATAGCTGAAGTGATGACCCACATTGTTAGGCTGGGGTTACACGCTGATAGATCACGTATTGATAATCGCAACCTGAGATAAACGCGAGGCCCTGAAGCTAAGGGCACAGCCGGTGCCCGCCGTACGTGCAATTTGTCCGTACGTTTTTTGGGGAGGCCACGTCCGCCGCGTATTTTTGAAAACGTGGGGACTGGCAAGAGCAGGGAGGGAGTACGTCAACACAGCAACACAAAGTTTTGCCTGCACGTCAAGTTCTACGGCGTGCCTGCGTGCTCTAAAATCCGTCGGATTCCCTACGAGTTCGTATACGGAGGTGGTACTTAGCACTTACGGATCCCAAAAGATTGCCCACGTTTTGACACGTTGACAGCACGTATTTGCACGTACGGCGGGTTGTGCCCTTAGCTTAACACAGCATAAAATTTGGACACCTCAACTTGTACCTTTACCCTGTTGTCGCTTTGTTTTGTGATCTTTTGTGCAGCACTGTTGTCATGTCTATTCTGTCAGCATTGAGCTTCTAAAGTCGTGTATTCTATACTACTGTGAGAAAGTTTCAGAAAAACAACCTGCAAGTCATATGTATATCGTTCAGTAGCTCATATGTGCGAAACAGAACCCCTACTATTTCGTGCAAATTGGCAACGCCCAGTTTGTGTCAAGATTCCTTTCTTTAAGACAGTGATTTATGTTTCTTACAACGTGCTCCGAAATTTAACAAGACGATGATTGCGTATGTGCGTCTTTGGCTTTAGAATTTTAATTGAGCGTAACATTTTAACAACGTACATTAATTTACCTTCTTTCCGTCCTCACATAACCTCTACCCAAAAAGGTCTTGCTCTACCCAAGGACGTTATACTCTACAGATGTTGTCATCGCCTTATAAACGTTCTTCTCTCTCTAACTCTCTCTTTGCCTCTCTCTCTCTCTCTCTCTCTCTCTCTCTCTCTCTGCCTCTTTCTCTCTGTCTCTCGCCCCTCTCTCCCACTAAGGTTTTGAGGTTGGTTTTTAGTCATATTCTATCTGAGAAAAACATCTTAAGTCTGTATTTGTCGTGCAAGTCGTTTGAAGTAGCTTCCGTTACTATGACGACGGGAATGCACGGCACGAGAGTGTAAAAGACGCATCAGACGTTATCAAAATCATTTAAGAAGTGACTTCATATTTTCATTTATTTACAAATATACACTTTTTCCAAGCCCTGTCGAAAAATCAACTCCAAAACATGAGAATCTCGGTCCGAACATGTTTCAATTAACTTTTCAAATTAGCAATTAGCCAAAACTCGTACAGTGCCGTAGCTGTGTGTATGTGTGTGTGTGTGTGTGTGTGTGTTTGTGTGTGTGTGTGTGTGTGTGTGTGTGTGTGTGTGTGTGTGTGTGTGTGTGTGTGTTAAGGTGGACTCTCCCTGCACTTGGTGCACAGGTGCGGCATTGCGGGGTTCGTTCACTGCGGCACTGTTTTGTTATTATCTCCGATTTACATCATTTAGATATTGCGTAATACGTAAAAGTATGACTTAGAAGACAACAAAATACACAAAACGGAAGAAAATTCGTGCTGTATCTCTGAAATCATCTACGAACCCCGCAGTGCCGCACCGGTGCCCCAAGTGCAGGGAGAGTCCACCTTTAGTTACACATGTAGCGACACATACAGTTCATGGGTCACCCTGCTCTACTGACAATGCAGGCGGACATAAATGTATCAGATTAATGGCATGTGCACGAGAATGGCTTCTACCTTTATCGGTTAAATGAACATGTCAAGAGCCATCAGTAACACGTCTTCTACCGGAGACAATTGTATACAATAGGTCAGATGAGGTGAAGTCACCTTAATAGAGATAAGATAAGATACGTGTCGGTATATATGTTGACTGTCCGGCTTCGACCTTGTTAAAGAGTTTAGTCAAAAATTGCTGAAGTGATTACCTATGTTGTCAGGTTAGAATTACTTACTAATAACTCGCGTATTGCATCTAGGAACAGGTGATGATTTTACTCAGGAGTGTTAGTACATCTACGTAACTGTGTAATGTCAGAAAGTAAGAAAAGTTTAAAGATTTCATTCACCTCTCTCTAAACATATCTTCGATATTCGCGCATATCTAGATAGTACCGTGTTGGAATTTTTCCCAAACAAGCAAAAAAACAGCCATCTGTAGATAATGCGATTTGGTTGTGCCCATGGGTGGGAACGATTAAAAAACAGGTTTTATGAAACTCTAAGTAGGCCACAACAAGTAAATTTTATGCATGATATCCTATGCAGAGTGCAAAAGAAAGAGCACGAATAAAAGCAAGATGGTAAAAAAAACAAGATGGCTAAATCTTCAAAATAGACACCATAAACGTCGTAACAAGATTTGAAGTGACAAAACGTGGCATCACAACTATCAAGGCATTCATTCATGTATCAAAGAAGTAAACTAGTGTAGTAAAAGTGATACTAGTGTGGTACACTGGTATAACCTGCCAAACTGGCAACTACATTCATGGCTTCCATTTTGGTGGCACTTTTACAACTATCCAACAAATTGCACTTCTGCACCTACTGTTATGGCTACCTCCCTAGTGTCACTTCTACAGGTATGATTATTAGGCTACAACACAACATGTTTGCCTATCTTTGTCTATCTGACCATCCCCGAAGAGGATTTTTTTCTGAAATCAGGCGAAAAATTAATGAGCGCGCTAATGTTCTCAATAAAATTTACTTGCTGTGGCCTAACCAAAACTCTTGACAGTGCCGGAGCTGTGTGTGTTAGTTGCACATGTAGCGACACGTACAGTACATTCTTCACTACTGACAACGCAGGTGGACATAAATGTATCAGATTAATGACCTGTATGTGCGTGAGAATGGCTTCTACCTTTATCGGTTTAATGAACATGTCAAGAGCCATCAGTAACAAGTCTTTGACCGGGGACAATTGTAAACAATAGGTCAGATGAGGTAAAGTCACCTCAATAGAGATATTAAATATTGGTATGTTGACTGTCCGCCTTCGACCTTGTTAATCTGTATCTGTATCTATAAAGCCGGTATAACCACCCTTCGGCGTAACACACCAGCTTCGCAGGCACGCAAAAGTTGAGTCAAAATTGCTGAAGTCATAACCTATGTTGTCAGGTTGGCATTACTCACGAATAACACAGGTATTAATAATCGCAGTCAGGAACAGGTGATAATATTCCTCTGTAGTATTAGTGCATCTACGTGACTATGTAATGTCAGAAAGTAAGAAAAGTTTAAAGAGTTGATTCACTTCTATCTTTGATCTTTGTGTATATCTAGAGAATTTTTCCCGAATCTCGAAGCTATAGATATCTTCCATACAAGCCATAAAATGTTTTGGCTATATAAAAAGAAAGCAGCCATCCTTAGATAAGACAAGTTGGCGATGCCCATGGACCGGGACGATTACAAGACAGGTTTCATGAAACTGTAATTAATGTGTGGTGCGTGAAAACTGCTTCTGCCTTATTGTTTGAATAAAAATGTCAAAAGCCGCTGGCGACGACTTAACTAGCGAGAATAGTTGCACAGGTTAGGTCCTATGAGGTGAGGTCAGGTGAATTGAGGTAAAACAATTGATGGATGTTGTCTGTCAGGCCTCGAGCTTCCAGATGAGTTGGAGATTACTGAAGTGATAACCGGTGTTATCATATAGCCATGCGCCGTGGATCAATCAGAAGGCCATGTTCCATGTTGGTTATGACGCAATAACACATAGATTCCGCTCAGTTCGGTGTGTATCGCTCCTTCTGATTGGTCAGAATGAAATTCTGTGGTTATAGCAAAGGACAAGGCGTTATGACACCATATACACCTCGGGGCGGGTCATAAACCCTTAATTATTAGCCGAGGTTACGGGCGGATAACTCACGTATTAGCGATCGCAACATGAAAGGGTTAGTGATGCTCTCCAACAATGTAAAGTAAAAATGTGTGAAATGTTCCACTTGGTTTTCCTCTAAATCAGCATGTCTCCGTATGTCTAGAGAGTATTTTTGTAAATCATGCTTTTAGTGTGTTTTGAGGTAGCAGAACACAGTATTTATGCGCGACCCCCGGGTCCATGACGCGGGTACATAAAGTAGTACGGATAAACTTGTTGAGGGAGAGGTAAAAAGCCTTATTTGAGGGGCAGCCAGATATAATCTGTGCTACGTGGTCACGGAAGGTGTCGGCTCTGAGACTGTATGGTTTGGATTGTGAAAGTTTTCTATTTCGTGTATAAATGCGCCACATTACGCAACTGCCCTTCTAGTGTGAGCGGGCTGCAGTTATTTGACCTCCGCAGAGCGTCGTTTCAAAGTGGGCGTGAGAAGGCGATGAGCCTACAGGATTTTATTTTTTTTCAATATTTTGTGGCTTGTACCCTGAACTCGAACATATCCGTTTTTGGTAATTCCTAAACCGAGTGCATCCTACTATAGTTTTTTCCGCGTCGAAGCCAGTCACCTTGTGGCCCTTAACTATAGAAATCCCCACAGGCCGAAAACTGTGTTCTGCTACCTTGAATGACTGATCGCCGTCTTGGATCCATGCAAACCACCAACATGGCGGCGACGGCTTTGTACATCTTATCATGACGTCACATAAAAGTCACATATGAAATATGTCAAATAAACGAAAAGGTAACTTTGAGGTAGTGTTTTGGAATTCAAAAGGCCCTGTGGTGACCTTGGATTTTAGAGGTCAGTGTGATGGTAAA
>NC_049994.1:6363415-6365528 GCF_000003815.2 Branchiostoma floridae | reverse complement strand
AACGCAACACTTAAGAGATTTTTCCATAGCATCAGTAGCTTTGAACCGCAGTTCAGCAGGACCAGCCCAAGCTGGAGGAGGTCAGTATTGTATGCAAATATATGCAGATCCGACAGATGTCGCTCGTGTCAAGCTGACAGTCGCCATCTTGTTTTTTCAAATGCAGTAAATGAAAATACTTCATGACGCAAAAGATTAAAGGTAAATAGTATTAAATTGCACTAAAGGTACTAAAACTCCTTCTTTCAATAGAATTAATCTGGAAAGTATGTTTTTCAGCTCAACAACATACTCTCTGAGATGGACAACATTTATTCCACTGGGAAGGCGTGCGAGTATGACGACCCGTCAAACTGTCTGGCGTTGAACCCAGGTTAGGAAAAAAGAGAGAGCTTATTTCTGTATCAGTGTGGAGAAAGCAAGACAAAAACTAAGGACTATGAATATGAAAAAAAGCACTGTATATTTATCACATTATTTTAGTTCAAAAAAGTGTTTCTGTCAAAAACCGTGTTAACTACTTTTACACGTGATAATTGTTGACATAATGATATCACATTATTTCACCAGTAGCTATCTTCGTACTCATATAAAAAAGGTTGTGTCTATTAATGAAAGAATGTGATAACCCCCCTTTATCGCATTAGTTTACTCGTAAGAGAAAGAAAGGCTGGTCTATTAGTGAAGGAATGTGATAGCACCCCTCTATCACATCATTTTACTAGTAGGAGAAAAAAAGATTGTGTCTATTAGTGAAAGAATGTGATAGCACCCCTCTATCACATTATTTTACTAGCAAGAGAAAGAAATGCTGGTCTAAGCAAGAAGCAAGAATAGATTGTATCTATTAGTAAAATAATGTGATAGCACCCTTATCCCATTATTCTACTAAAAGAGAAGTTAAGTTAGCTGTATTAGTGAAATAATGTGATAGCACCCCTCTATGACGTGAGATCGTCTGGCGCAGCGGCAGGATTTGTGCCTCGTGACCGAGAGGTGGCGGGTTCGAATTCCACTGCGTGTCACCGATCTTGTGCCCTTGGGAAAGGCACTTTACACGGATTTCCTCACTATACTCAGGTGAAAATGAATACCTAGCTTCGGCTAGGGCCGTCCCTCTGATAGGACGTTAAATGGAGGTCCCGTGTATGGGGAGAGTCACACCCCATGCACATTAAAGAACCCTCACACGTGCGATGGTGCGGTGTGAGATGGAACAAGCCCATCTGTCTGGAGTTGGTGATTCACTTCAAATCACCCGGATCGAGGCCTGGCGATCCTCCATACCGTATCAGCCACACGGTGATTTACCAGCGAAAGGGTATGTCACCCCGTAAGGGGCGATATAACCCCGCCGTGTAAACATGTGCGAACATGTGTCAGGGCTCCCTTGGAAATCAGTCATCTAGACTGAAGGGACTACCCTATAAGATCAATCAATCCCATTATTTCACTAATAAGAGGTATTAAGAAGGTGTCTATTAGTGAAAGTATGTGATAGCATTCCTCTATCCCATTATTTTACTAGTAAAAGACAGATTGGTCTATTAGTAAAATAATGTGATAGCACCCCTCTATCACATGATTTTACTAGTAAGAGAAGTTAAGATTGTATCTATTAGTGAAATAATGTGATAGAGAAATGAAAACTGACATGAAGGCTACTTGATAGTCAACTCATTACTCAACTTTTTTAGATTTGTACAGTTGCCTGGCCAGCAGCCGTGACTACGACCGGCTGCGGTTCTGCTGGGAAGGCTGGCGGGACGCGGTGGGCAGGAAGCTGAAGGACAAATACTCACGCTTCGTGGAACTCACTAACGATGCTGTCAGTCAAGATGGTAAGATGATAATTGACTAGCATCTTTACAGGTATCTTACGTGTGATAGGCAGCACTTATAGGCAGGTCAGAAGTCACTGGGAGGTCACTACGAAGTTCAGGTTGCATCTCTATCCCAAAAGCAAGGACCTCCAGACTGCGCAACTCCTTCCTACACCATACTATCAGACTATATAACAAATCATTGACTGATGCTTAAGTGTTTTTTTGTCTTTGTACTGTTTATGTCGTGTCTACTCTGTCTAGTTGTTGTAATAGTTTACTCCACACTG
>NC_049994.1:6333938-6363315 GCF_000003815.2 Branchiostoma floridae | reverse complement strand
AACTCTGTATTGTTGATTTAATGAATAAAGATTGAAGAAAGATTGATGACTTGTAGATGAGAAAAGTCTTCCAATACGCCTTTAATGAAAACTGCGCTCAAGTCTCTCAGATTAGAAGCTAAAAGATTGCCATAATAACTGTTCTGCATTTGATCTGTCTCGAATCTAATCTGCAGCATCAAATACGCATTGAGACAGTGCACTTTGTGTCTTGAACTTTAGAAATGTTTAACGCTGCCATTCATGTCACATGCAACTCAATGTATCCATGCAGCTCAGAACTGGGCAGACACCGGTGCCTACTGGCGCTCCTGGTATGACATACCTGACTTTCAGGAGCAGCTTGAGAACCTGTACAACCAGCTCAAGCCTCTGTACAACAACCTGCACGCTTATGTCAGGAAGAAGCTGAGGGAACAATACGGAGAGGACAAGATCAGTGCCACTGGACCCATCCCTGCACATGTGTTGGGTAATTATAATTGTTTATCTATTTGCAAATCCATGCCCATATCGTAGGCTAATTGCAAGGGTGCAGACAGCAAAAAGTAACAAGTGTCTGTTCTATACAGCTACCTTATGCATTATTCTACATTCTTTACTGGGAGGTTTGACTTCTTCTTTGGAGGCAATGGCTGATGAAAAGTCTCACGTTTTTAATGATTAGTGGGCTCCTCGCCACTAATCATTTGCATTCTGCTTTTAATCATATCACTAAAACATACTCTGCCTGGATATATATTTAAGCTTGAAGCTTTTGTGTTTGTTTATCTTCTGTTTGTTTTTGTCTGTGGTGACAGCTTGACTTGTTCGTTTGTCTATTTGTTTGTTCAATACAGGTAACATGTGGTCTCAATCCTTTATCAACATTTACGACCTTGTGGAGCCTTACCCCAATAAGACCAGTCTTGACGTGACACCAAAGATGAAGGCAGATGTAAGAAGCTCCCTTTCATTTATATTTGAAGATAGATGATCAACATCTATGTTATGGTTTACACAATGCCTATGACTATGACTATGTTCAGTATTGATAGTCATTACGTACGAAGTGGTAAAATGGGTTTGCAATTCAAAAGCAGACGCGTTTGTTCCATTTGCTTCATTACCACAACAGGCCATACGGCATACCTTAAGTAATCTTTCTTTATGAATATCTCAGTTATCTACAAAGTGAAACACTAGTATACAGTTCTAACAGTAATTAATGTCCATGTCAGGGATGGACAGTTGATCGGATGTTCCGCACATCAGACGACTTTTTCAAGGACATGGGTCAAGTTGAGATGCCGCAGAACTTCTGGGACAACTCCATGTTTGTCAAACCAGCAGACAGAAACGTGGTCTGTCACGCGTCTGCATGGGACTTCTACAACGCTCATGACGTCAGGTAGGTCATGTATGACGACATATATTTTTGAGCTTATACAGGGCTCAAAATAAAACCTGCATATGCAGATTAGTACAGGTAAAATTGGAGCTGTGTATGTATTTCTGGTGTCTACCTGCAGCTAACCTGCACTGGTCCATGTACTGGGTTTTATAGTAAAATGGCATATCATCTAGGTGTATGTGGATTGCTATTAGCTACATTGACTGTTACCACCTATAAAGTATAAAAAAGGAATGGTTCCTGAACAATTTTAGTATGATCCACACTTCCTAAATTCAGAGCGGTGCAGGTAAAAATTTTTCGAGCCCTGCTATACCTGTATGAGTTGAAGCCACAGAATATTAAATTGATGTTGCATCTTCGTATCTATTGCAGTGAAGGCTCTGAATCAACATCATTATAACAGAACCTTTCCAAAATTAAGTATCTTAAACATCCCCTGATAATTTTCATATCCATGAATGTTGCTAGATTTGCTTCAAATCATGTTTCGTTGAAAGTAATGATAAATGTCTGGACACAGGATTAAGATGTGTACTAACATCAACATGATCGACCTGGTCACCATCCACCACGAGATGGGTCACATCGAGTACTTCCTACAGTACAAGCATCACCCCGTCCCGTTCCGGGGTGGAGCAAACCCCGGTTTCCATGAAGCAGTGGGAGATCTGCTGGCTCTGTCCGTGTCCACTCCGAGACACCTACAGAGCATCGGCCTCTTGGACACTGTGGAAGACGACAACGGTAAGCTTTAAGACAGAGGATTTTCCTGTTTGCTATTTGGCAAGGGACTCTATACGAGATAAACAGCATAGCTTTGCAAAAGTCACCAACTATGTCTAATTCTCTTCATCCAGAGTCTGACATCAACTTTCTGATGAGTATGGCCCTGGACAAGGTTTCCTTCCTACCGTTCGGATATCTGATGGACCAGTGGAGATGGGGAGTTTTCAACGGATCCATCACCCCGGAAACCTACAATCAGGAGTGGTGGAAACTCAGGTCAGAATCACATAGTCTAACAGAACTAGGACAAACCTGACTCACGTACAACCAGGAGTGGTGGAAACTCAGGTCAGAATCACACAGTCACACAGTCACAAAAAACTAGGACAAACTTCTAACCCATGTACATGTGCAACCAAAAACGGGGGAAACTCCTGTCAGAATCACACAGTCTAACAGAACTGGGACAAACCTAACTCACGTACAACCAGGAGTGGTGGAAACTCGAGGTCAGATTCAGAATCACACAGTCTAACTGTAACAATTAGGACAAATTTCTAACTCACGTACACGTACAACCAGGAACACAGTCTAATAAAATCATTACAAAACGTATTCATGCACAATCGGGAGTAGTGGAAACTCAGGTCAGAACCACACAGTAGTGGAAACTCAGGTCAGAACTACACAGAAAAAACTACAACAATTTCCGTCTTTGCTGGTGTTTTTTATCACTCAGTCCAAGGACCATCAAATATCATTCAAGTTCCAACAATATCTCTTTGCTGCACACTAATTTATTTTTTCCATCCAGGACTCGTTACCAGGGTATCGTGCCACCTGTCCCGAGGAACCACGCCAAAGATTTTGACCCCGGATGCAAATTCCACATCCCTGCCAACGTCCCTTACATCAGGTCTGCTTTTTGTCAAAGTGTATCATGTTCTTGTGTGAACGTTTTAACTAAGAATGATTCTTGAATAACATTCGCTCTTTGAAATACCTTCCTTCCTGCTTTTGTGGTTACTTGTCGCTTTCAAAGAGACAAGAGGTGTACATATGATAATGATATATTAGATAATACATATGGCCCGAGGAAGAATCCTTATAAAAACAACATGTCTGCTCTATTAGGTAATCTTTTCATCTAAAAGTATCTATCTAAAATGTATCTATGTACAAATAGATTAAGACAGAGAGAGAGAGAGAGCATTCAGATCATACAATATAGTTGGGAGGAGTCGGCAAACTAATAAAGCACAAGCTCATATGCATTTTTGCTTACAGGTACTTCGTGAGCTTCATCCTTCAGTTCCAGTTCCACAAGGCCCTGTGTGATACTTCCGGACACACCGGTCCGCTGCACAAGTGTGACATCTCTGCAGGACCCAACAAGGCTGCCGCTGGGGAAAAATTGGCGTGAGTTGTTATATGCATATTCCTGTCTAACCTGAAGGTCTGCATAGATACATAACTGTAATTCTCTTTTTTGCACCCCTCCTCGCTTAGGCTTAGGTCCCAATTGGAAAGAGGGACCCTGTCGGACAGTTCACGGGTTGTTTTTTACACTTTCGGGCGTGACCGCGTGAGACACCTTGAGACCGGTCAGGAACCAGGTTGTTGAATGTAAGTCGGCGTTAAAATCGGCCTGGCACGTGGTAACAAATAACCGGTATCCGGCAGTCCACCGGGGCACATTTATGGCTTTGGAGTCCGGCCGGGGCTACTGCCATGACGGGCACCGATGCCTACGCCTTAGGTCACATTTCCAAAGCGGGGCCCGGTCAGGATGTTTTAAGAAACGAAAAATTAAACTGTTTACCTAAAAGTATACACAGATCATTCTCATGAATCTTATTTTGCCATTTTGTGTATTTTGATGCCATTTATATAATTCTTTTCGCTCCCGAAATCTGCTTGACCTAAGTCTTAGAGCACATGAGGCACAACGTTTACCTCCTATATAGCTATTTACTTTAATTTGATTGAGTAACACTTCATTGAACCGATGGTATATATGATAAATGTAACGCACGCTCCCCCCCCCCCCCCTGTCTAAAAAAAAACAGCCGAATGCTCCGGATGGGATCCAGTCAGGAGTGGCCAGAAGCCATGGAGGCGATCACCGGTGGACAGAGGGTGATGTCTGCTCTGCCGCTCGTGGACTACTTCCAGCCACTCATCACATGGTTGGAGCAACAGAACCAGGGAGAGACACTCGGCTGGGATGAAAGCTGGGCTCCTCCTTGTGAGTACAAATTCAAAATTCAAATCTGGCTACACATCAGTACAGGGTTAGATTTCCATTGTTCATCTCAGATAGTAAGCGAATACACTTCGTCTCTTGAAATGGGAGTTTCGTCGGTTACAGAAACCTCTCTATAAAGGAAATGCATGTACTGCTTACAAATAACATTTCTTTTCGTATGTAAATCACACTTCCTGTCCATAGTCAACGTTCACTAGCAAGTTCAGCAGGATAGGCGAATGCTGTTGGTACAAAACATGGATATTTTCTCCTAAATTATGACCTCTTCATTTATTATGAATAACAGAATGGCCAGGCACTAGCTGCCTTGTCCGCCTATTGTGTAGCGTTAACCTTGGTTTCATTTCTTGCAACAGTTTGAAGTAAAAAAATGTAGGAGATTTCTGGTCAGCTTAATTTGAAAGAATTTTCGTGTTTCCTTTCCCAGATGACTGTGAGGCGACCGACGGCTTCACCTGTGCTGACGGGTCCAAGTGCATCCGGCCAGGGGACCGCTGTGACGGAGTTAACGACTGCACTGACAACTCCGATGAACGAGATTGTCCCAATAGTAAGAAGCTCGTTCGTTCCTTTGCTCGTTAGTTTGATAATCTATGCATTCATTCAGTGACCCCGGAGGTATATTTATGAAGGCAACAAAAGATATTAACAGTACCTACTTAAAACTATGTCATCAACAAAATGTAGATAGTCCTGATCGTGATTTTCGGGTGCTTTCCACGGTTGAAGGCCATTTGCTTTACCTACAATATCTACATATCGCATTGCCATTCCTCATCTAAGAATTAAAACTATCATAGGCACGTTTGCAATTGTGAGAACCCATATGACAATACAGAGTACATTTTCTGCGAAATTGTCTTCAGGAAAACAAATATCAAAGCATCATGCTATAATACTGGTCCAGTATATACGAAGTAAGATCTCACAGCCTTCCCACAGTTACAGTGTGCCGTGTTTCCGCAGAGGAGCAAGAGGCATGGGACTTCATTTGGGACTACAACGCCAAAGCTGAGAAGGTCTATTACGACACTGTAGTGGCCTATTGGAACTTTAACACGAACCTCACACAGGAGAATGCCCAGAAGCAGGTAAGGCTGTTATGTCTCAACCTAATATTTACCTTCGCAAAGAAGGTTACATTTTGGGTAGCGTTTGTGTGTATGTGTTTTTGTTATTTTGTGTAGAAGACCAGCATAAATCTGAATGGATTGTACTGACATTTAGTATGTGGGTAGGTCTTACCTGAGTATTGTTTTTTTTCATTATACCGATGACCACTGCCTCTTCCACTGCTACGACAAGAGAGACAACACATACAAAGACAACAACAACAACAACAATAACCATAAACTAGTTTGATGCTTGAAAGATCTAACAATGAAAAATTGTAATTCCCACGCATCTGTAGAAAATTCAGAGCAACAGCAGAAAAGTTCACTTAGTACAAGTAGGATAGAATTCTTACCGACATTTTCAATCATGCCTTGTCTGTGCACTATAGTAGATGTTGAAAAGCACTCCTGGGCGTAATAGATGGTTTGTGAGTGTATTCGATTTAAACCTATGCGTCTTTTGTTAGGACACATTGGGTACACACGACCATGGCTGCTATGGACCAAAGTGATAGTCGTGCAACATTGTTCTGTCAAAACTATTACCAGGTTGCAGCCAGCTTAGCGGTTGCCCAGTTCGGCAAAGAAGTGGCTCAAAATGCCTCCAAGTTCGACTGGCAGAACTTCAACAATGCAACGCTTAAGAGACTCTTCCATAGCATCAGCAGCCTTGGAACCGCAGCTCAGCAGGACCAGGCGAAGCTGGAGGAGGTCAGTGTTGCATGCAGATATATACAAATCCGGTAGATGTCGTTCGTGTCAAGCTGACTGTCGCCATCTTGTTTTTCAAATGTAGTAAATTTGAATACTTCTTCACACGAATGATTCTATGAAAAGGTAAATAATAATAGATACTACATGTCATATTGTATGCAGAAATATGCAAATCCAGCAGATGTTGTTCGTGTCATGGTGTTGGTCGCCATCTTGGTTTTCTAACCGTTGAACATAGGAATGTCTTATGATAATATTTCATCCGCATGAAAACTACATTAAAGGAAGCACTTATGATTACTGCTCCTTTTTGCTCCAATCAAAACTGTAAAATATACTTTCCAGCTCAACAATATAATGTCTGAGATGGACAACATTTATTCCACTGGGAAGGCGTGCGAGTATGACGATCCGTCAAACTGTATGGCGCTGAACCCAGGTAAGGTCATATTTTAATACGGGGCCTTGATGGGCTGCTTGCGGAAACGACTGAAAGTATAAGTGTAAGTGAAGAAATATAACGTCACACACGTTGTGCTCGTGATGATCATTTCTTACATTTTGTGTGTTTTGTGTTTTTATGTCATACTGTTCCCACGCGTTATAATTACCAGCCCTGACACCGGATTGATCCTGAGATACGGTAGACAGAAAGAGTGAGAGGAAAGTTTATAAAGGAAAGCAAATGAAGAGATTCCAAGGGAAAGGGGAGACCGAAAACAAGGATAACTCATAGGGGAAAAGCCTGATACAATGAAAATACGTATAAGCGGTGCCATTGGAGGTGAGAGGGGATATAAATAAGATTGACATGAACGCTCTTCAATGCTCAACGCCTTACCTATCAACATTTTTTCTGTGCACAGATTTGTACAGTTGTCTGGCCAGCAGCCGTGACTACGACCGGCTGCGGTTCTGCTGGGAAGGCTGGCGGGACGCGGTGGGAAGACAGCTGAAGGACAAATACTCACGTTTCGTGGAGCTCAGTAACGATGCTGTCAGTCAAGATGGTAAGATACTGATTTAGTACTTAGGTACAGATGTAGTTGTAGGGCATGTGGTCTTCAAATAAGCGCAAAGAATGTGATTGCCTCCAAACATGGCAGTAGTGTCTATAACTGTTAATGAATTTGTCTATCTCAAAACTACTAGCGTTATGCAGCCACAAACGTTTTACACATATGTTGTGTTCGCAAGTTTCTAGATGTCTAATGCTTGTGTAACGCTACAGTAACTGTATATACTACGTATATGCTACTTAAATATGCTTCGTATGTCACATGAAACTGTGTATCCATGCAGCTCAGAACTGGGCAGACACCGGTGCGTACTGGCGCTCCTGGTATGACATACCTGACTTTCAGGAGCAGCTTGAGAACCTGTACAACCAGCTCAAGCCTCTGTACAACAACCTGCACGCTTATGTCAGGAAGAAGCTGAGGGAACAATACGGAGAGGACAAGATCAGTGCTACAGGACCTATCCCTGCACACGTGTTGGGTAAATACATAAAACACAATGTAAAAATTCAGTATTTCAAGCCTTGTATACTGCTTTTGAAAAGACAATTTAAGAAAAATCCATTGAAGAGGTTCGTCAGTCACGTATGTATACAGTATACAATCTTCTTCCAACAGTGACTGCTTTAAAGGCAAGGTACATATCTCCAAATATTCGATGTCCGACAACACATCTTGATCATCACGGAGAATGACCTAGACTCGATCTCGCGAGAGAATACGAGACTAGGCCAGGCTTGCGTAGATCATCTGCCCCATCCCCCCGCCTCCTTGCGGCGCGGGGTGAAGCTGAACCGAAATGAGGGTTGGGAGCTGCCGAAGTCCTACCTATCCCTACTCCGCAAGGGGGAGGGGGCAGATGATCTACTGTTTTTCCCCGTAATGAGAAACTTTAAATGTTTGTACAATACAGGTAACATGTGGTCTCAATCTTGGATCAACATCTACGACCTTGTGGAGCCTTACCCTGGCAAGACCAGCCTTGATGTGACACCAAAGATGAAAGCAGATGTGAGCAGTTTCATTCTATCTAATCTTATAGATGGAATGTTTGAATCAGACCAGTAAATCTTTATTCATGACAACAGTGCCTCTTTGCTACCTTCAGAGTGCTGTTTAAAACTTAGCTCGATTTACACAACGCTAATACGATGACTATGGGAAGCTAATAAATGAGATTGCAATTGATAATAGAACTTGCCAGTAGCATGTACTTGAATGCTAGAACAATCCATAACTCATAGCTTTCTTTCTTCATCAATATCTTATGTGCAAAGTTTAACGTAAACAATAGCATCTGGAAGTTCTAATACTCATTAATGTCCATGTCAGGGATGGACAGTTGATCGGATGTTCCGCACATCAGACGACTTCTTTAAGGACATGGGTCAAATCGAAATGCCGCAGAACTTCTGGAACAACTCCATGTTTGTCAAACCCGCAGACAGAAACGTGGTCTGTCACGCGTCTGCATGGGACTTCTACAACGCTCATGACGTCAGGTAGGTCATGTATGAAAAATGCATTTAAGTTCGCGGGGATTTAATTTCGCGGTAGCGGGAAAGAGGACTTTTCGTGGTGGTTTCAAGTTCGCGTTGGCACCACGTACGATAGTCTGGTAATGCCATGGAAAAATGTTCGCGGTGGCTTTAAGTTCACGGTGGAGTGGTCACCGTGAAAACCGTGAACATTAATCCACCGCGAACATTTCTGCATTTACAGTATCTTTTTGAGCTTATACCTGTATGAGTTGAAGCCACAGAATGACATATTCTATGGCTTCATTATATCATATACCTGTCGAACTTGAAGAGCCATCACTGTAATTGTTTTTGCACACCTCCTTGTTGCTAATAGCATCTGAGGCACAATGTTTACCTTCTATCTACTTTGATTTAATTGATGAGTAACGCTTCATTGAACCAATGGTGTAGATGGTAAAGGTAGCACCCACCTCCTTCCCAACAAACAGCCAAATGATCCAGATGTTCATATTCACTCGATGTTGCATGTTCCTTCTCTATTGTCGCAGTAAATGTTCTGAATCAACACTATTATAACAGAACCTTTTCCAAAATTAAGTGTCTTAAACATTCCCTGATATGTTAAATGTTTCCTCTCACTGACCTATCAGCTCGATGGTGATAGTGATTTAAATAGTCATGAATGTTACTAGATTTGCTTCAAATCATGATTCTCTGAAAGTAATGACAAATGCTATGTCTGGATACAGGATTAAGCTATGCATAAGACTATGATGCCTGCGAATGATTGATTGATAACAAACGTTATGTCTGTATACAGGATTAAGATGTGCACTAACATCAACATGATCGACCTGGTCACCATCCACCACGAGATGGGGCACATCGAGTACTTCCTACAGTACAAGCATCACCCCGTCCCGTTCCGGGGTGGAGCAAACCCGGGTTTCCATGAAGCAGTGGGAGACCTGCTGGCACTGTCCGTGTCCACTACGAGACACCTACAGAGCATCGGCCTCTTGGACACAGTGGAAGACGACAATGGTAGGCCCAACAGCATAGATCTACTTCTGTTGTTGGTCATATAGTAAGGTTCTTTAGGCACAACTAAGGAGTACTTCCAACGTTTCTATGTCTATCAGACACCATCATCAGGGTAAAATGACTGGAAACTACTTCTTGCTGCTACTTATAGCCGATGTAGGTGGCGCTGCAGCAGAAAGAATGCCGTCTAAAACGTGGCTCAGCTTGTATTCCCCCTCGTCTCTGAATAATTGCCAACCTGATGAAGTTATTTACGGTTCTGTTGTTGTTATGTTTTAACGGGTTTGTTCAATGCAAGGCCATTTGACCTCTTCATGGCAGTGAACTAATGAAATGGATGTTAGAAATTATCATGCTAGTAGACACCCGTAAACACCTAGTTCTGAAGGCTTGTAGATTGTGTAAAGGAAGGGATTCACAACAGTTGCCATCAAGAAAGCTCTATATTTTGGCAGTACAGTAGATGCCAGTTAATTGCCAGTCAGTATTTGGCCACACATCCAAGAGATGTAATGACCGCTCCCTTGCAGCTAATCTCTCTGCTGACCTTGATCATACAGTTCAATGGGGCAAAACGTGGCTTGTGACCTTCAACCCTTCAAAAACAAACCTTCTTTCGTTCCATCATAAGAGATCCGATCCGAACCTGCCACCGGTCCAAATGAGTGGGACTCTACTTAAAGAAGCCCAATGCTTTGAGCGACTCTTGGGCCTAAAATTTACACCTGATCTTAAGTGGAATTGTTACATCCAATCCGTTGCGAAGGAAGCTGGGAAAATGGTGGGCTCTTTGTACCGAACCAGAAAATATCTTACCCCCTCTGCTATTCTTTATCTTTATAAAAGTCAGATAAGGCCCCAAATGGAATATTGTTGTCACATTTGGGCTGGAGCCTCCCAGAACTCCCTGACCTGCCTCAATAGAGTACAAAAACGGTTAAGGAACATTGTTGGCAGCGACTTATTCGCCACACTACAACCATTGGCCCAAAGGCGTGATGTAGCTAGCCTAGCACTTTTCTATCGGTACTTCCATGGTAAATGCTCGGCAGAACTTCATTCACTTGTGCCTTCAATACGAACCTTCACAGCAAGAACCCGTTTAGCCACTTCCACGGAAACAAATCATCCTTTTTTCCTCCACAATCCACCTAACAGGAGGAAGTTCCACGCTCAGAGCTTTTTTCCTAGAACAACATCGCTATGGAATAAGCTTCCACGGACTTGCTTCCCCACAGAGTACAGCCTGAAACTGTTCAAATTAAGGGTAAACAAACATCTCTCTTCACAATTCAGTAACGTAACCCAAAACGCTTGAGTGGCTCCACGAGCCTTGTTTTGCGGTGACCTCAAAGTAAAAAAAAAAAAAAAAAAAAAAAATTGCACAACGGATTACGCACACTTCTGTTAACTGCACGAAAGCCCAAAATCCCAAACCGGTGCGGTCCTGCTGGGTAACATCGCATTATTGCACCATACGGATAATTTCACGAAATACCCTGGCAAATAGGCTGTGCAATTAAACGGCTTCTACTGTATGTCGAAAGAATCTGTTGCTGTAAAAGGACTTTGACATTGGTAATTGAACAGTGCAACCATGTATAACGATGTGAGTTACAGAAAAAAATCAAGTATGGCAGAAAAGTCAAAGGCTGTCAATGGAGGGACACGTAGTGTAAGATCATGGGAGCATGGCCACGAAAGTACGAATAGAAAGACAGGTAGGCAACGTTTTGCCTATGAGAGAGGGGGTCTAGTTTTGATTCCAACTGATAGCCAAATTCTCAGTTGAATGCGGCCCAATAGTTGGAGACAGTCCTTCGGGGCGACTGCCCAAAGATGAGAGCAATATTTTACACAGGGCGGATGTCAGGGATGATGTATTTGTACTGATATAGTGTAATATCAGGAGTAAGGTAATTACTGGATCTGAGACGCTTGCACACTTTAAATTTATACATGCAAATTAGGCGATACATTCTCTATACCTTTTCTATGCATGAGGAGTCTAGAAATCTTGTGAGAAGTCAAGACGCAGGAGACGGAGAGTGTCCCTCTGTTCTTTTTGATTGATTGAGTTTGATTGAGTTTATTTTGCACTTTAAAAAATGATACATACAGAAAATTATAGAATACAACAGAACGTGCAAGGGGGGAGAAAAAAGCCATGTGGCTTATACAAACTCTCCCCCCATCAAAATATACAAATCATGATACAATTAAATGGTCATGAAGATTATACATCGAACAATAATAAACCAAGTGAAAATAATATAACTCAGTGATCATACACAACGTTACAATTAATCTTAACATCAAAAACTGAAATTAGACAAAACTAAACATGATCAACAGATCATAAAGAAGTTAGTCAAAATCATACAATTAATCATGCTAGCAAAACAAAATGAAAGCAAATACAGATAACCAAGACAATGGGTGCAAAGACTGCAAACAAGCACCAAATACACGGTATAATACTAAATGATAATTGAGCATAACATGATCAAAAACAAGGAAAAAAACAAATCAGGAGTAAATAGTTGGCTTCTCTATAAGGTTGTTTTTCATACGTTTCTTGAAAATGGAAAGGGACTGACAATTTCGTGGGGAAAGACTTAGAGTGTTCCATATGGATGGGCCTCTAAACATTATAGTAAATTGTGTTAGGTTCGATTTTGTTTTGATAGGTCTAAGACTGTTTTGCTGCCTTGTACTGTGATTGTGAATATCTGCGTTGTACTTAAAAATGTCTTTATATAGGACTGGTAAGAAAGAATTATTGTGAATAACTTTATGGACGAAAATGGCTGACTGCAATTTGTTTATGTCGTATACTGTCAAAATCTTCAGATTGTGAAAAAAAGTTGCTGAATTTGCTATAAAAGAGGCGTTTGATGCAATTCTAACAAAACGTTTTTGTAGTAGGTGCAGTGGTTTTAGTGAGGTAGTGTAAGTACTAGCCCAGATTATTGCAGTATGTTAAGTAGGGGTATATCAAGCTGTAGTAAAGAGTCATAAATATTTTACGAGATAGGCAGTTTGCGACTTTTCTTATGATACCAATATTCTTAGCAATTTTCTTACAAATGATGTCTATGTGAAACTTCCACGTGAGTTTTTCATCTATAACGACTCCTAAAAACCGTGCGTTGCTTACCTGTTTAATGGGTTTATTATCTATGTGTAACTTTGCCATTTCTTTACTGTATTTCTTATTTCTTCCTGTGAAAATGATGAAATTTGTTTTGTCTATATTTAGGGATAACTTATTTGACTTAAACCACTGATTTAATTTGCAAAGTTCATCGTTAATTGTTGAAATGAGTGTATCAAAATTTTTATGTGACATAAAAAGATTGGTGTCATCTGCAAATATTAAGGCGAAAAATTTGTCTGATATCATGGGAAGGTCGTTTACATAAATCAAAAATAAAAGAGGTCCTAGTATGGAGCCTTGCGGGACACCACATGTAACAAATTTCTGGGACGAGACAAAACTGTTATTAGAAACATACTGCGTTCTCTCTGACAGATAATCTTTTAACCATTTAAGTACAGAGCCTTTGAAACCATATGTGTTGAGTTTGTCAAGTAGAATGTTGTGATCAACTGTGTCGAACGCTTTGGATAGGTCAAGGAATATTCCAATGGTGAATTCTTTATTTTCCAGGGCTGATGTAATTTTTTCTATGAGTTGTATAAGGGGCATATAAGTAGAATAGTTTTTCCGGAAGCCATATTGATGTGTATATAGAATATTATTGTCATCTAGGTGCTTTAAGATTCTTTTGTACACTACTTTTTCTAAGATTTTTGAAAATACGGGTAATATAGATATGGGTCGATAATTTGTAAACAGACAGGAATTTCCAGATTTGTAAAGAGGAATAACTTTGGCTACTTTTAAGTCAGAGGGTACTTTACCGGTTTCAATGGAAGTTTTAAAGACATAAGTAATGGGTTCTACAATTTCTGATGCAACCTTTTTCAAAAGTGAGGCATGGATTTCATCTTTACCAGGTGCTGCATTTTTTAAATTAAGAATTATGTCAAGAATTTCCGCTGTGCTGGGGGCATCGAACAAGCTGATGGTTGGATATTCATTTTGCAGGTAGGATAAGGGAGAATTGTCAGTTTTGTCAATTTGTTTTGCCAAAGAAGGGCCAATATTCACAAAAAAATCATTAAATTTGTTGACTATGTTCTGCTGATTTGTTATCTCATCTTCTCCGTCCATAAACTTAGAAGGGAGGGTAGGACTTGCCTTTTTTCTGTTAAGTAGTTCATTTATAAGTTTCCAAGTATTACGTATATCGTTTGACACAGTTGTAAACCTATCCTGATAATATTGCCTCTTAGACGAGCGAATCAAACCATTGAATTTATTTCTATACGTTTTGTATTTTTGTAAAGTTGTTGGTGTGGGGTTCTTTAAATACTTCCTGTAGAGTTTGTTTTTTCTTTGACAAGAAGATTCCAAAACCTGAAAATCGCATACCAATTGCAAGTCACCTACCTGATTAATCCTCTTCATCCAGAGTCTGACATCAACTTCTTGATGAGTATGGCCCTGGACAAGGTTTCCTTCCTGCCGTTCGGATATCTGATGGACCAGTGGAGATGGGCGGTCTTCAACGGCTCTGTCACCCCTGAAACCTACAACCAGGAGTGGTGGAAACTCAGGTCAGAATCACACAGTCTAACAAAACTAGGACAAACTTCTAACTCACATACAACCATGAGTGGTGGAAACGCAGGTCAGAATCACACAATCACACAGACCAAGGAGGTTAAAGTATTCTCCAAGCAGAGGTTAGTGGGAAAAATCTTGACCTTTTCCTTTCATCAATTTTTTTTCGACCGGTGTTCCCACCAAAAAAAAATGATGAAAGGATAAGGTCACGATTATTACCACCAACCTTTGATTGGAGAGTAGTTTAAACCTCCCTGCACAGACCTAGGAAAAAAATAACAATGACTGGTGGAAACAAGTCGAACCGCAGACCATAATCACTCTGTAGAACAGTACTAGGACAAACCTTGGTCCTTATTCACGTACAGGTCAGGAGTGATGGAAACTCAGGTGTAACTGTACCTATCCTTACCAGTTCTTGACAGTATATGGTTTCTCATACGTTTTTTTACAGACAATAGGAGCTACAAATGTTCCAATAATATCCCACTACTGCACATTAATAGGCATTTTTCCATCCAGGACTCGTTACCAGGGTATCGTGCCACCTGTCCCGAGGAACCACGCCAAAGATTTTGACCCTGGATGCAAATTCCACATCCCTGGCAACACCCCTTACATCAGGTCTGCTTCTTGTAGATTATAGTGTATCAAAGCCAGTAATGTTTTTGGTGTGAACATTTTCAAATGATTCCTGAGTAGCACATTAAACCTGTAACACATTTCTGATTTTGTAGCCTATAGGCGTTGCGTTCAAAACATATATGGTGCCATGAAGATCCCATATGACGAATACTATGTGTGTTCCGTTAGATAATCTATATATCTACATGTATCTATGTATCTATGTATCTATCTATCTATCTATCTATCCATACTAAGTCTATTACGTCTATGTATATACAACATGTTAGCCTTTAGATTAGAGCAGACATATTCTATACTGTTCTACACTATTTGTTTGTCCCCATTCATGTTAACTGGAATTAGCAATCAGTCAAGAATTTGCAAAAAAACTATCATAATTTATGGAGTAGCTGGAGTATACTATATGGAGTATAAGAGCGTACAATACAGTTGAAACCAAAACCACGTGAGATAGACCATAAGCTTATCTGAATTGTTTTGGCTATAGGTACTTCGTGAGCTTTATCCTTCAGTTCCAGTTCCACAAGGCCCTGTGCGATATTTCCGGACACACCGGTCCGCTGCACAAGTGTGACATCTCTGCAGGACCCAACAAGACGGCCGCTGGGGAAAAATTGGCGTGAGTTTCGACATCATATACCTGTAAAACTTCATGGCAATTTTCTTTTTGATTGAGAAAACATAGTCTAGACATCCAACAATGGCAGCCAGAAAGCTGAATTGATGTCAGACTTTACAACATCTTAAAATCTACGTACAAGATGATCGACAAACAAATATTTAAAGAAAAGCGTGAAATTGTTGATCAACCTAGTGATGTCTGATATGTATGGCATTATTTCTGTAGCAGTCAATATTACAACGTTATAAGTTCAGTTTCATAGATGAATGAATTCGGCAACTGTTGGATGTTCTCTCGCATGGGCGGCAGGTAGTGTGAGTACAGTTCAGATGATAGAAAGGATTTGAAAAAGTTCAGAATCCCCTTGCACTCCTTTTTGGTTAGACCACCTGATAAACATCGTTTACCATTCATATGCTTCGACTCGTATTGATGTTTGGGTAACGTTTTATCGAACTAATTCTGTGGATGGTAACGATACCCACCTATTTCCAACAGCCGATTGCTCCAGATGGGATCCAGTCAGGAGTGGCCGGAAGCCATGGAGGTGATCACCGGTGGACAGAGGGTGATGTCTGCTCAGCCGCTCGTGGACTACTTCCAACCACTCATCACATGGTTGGAGCAACAGAACCAGGGAGAGATACCCGGTTGGGACGAAAGCTGGACTCCTCTTTGTGAGTACAAAAAAAATCACGGGCGCGGGTCTTAGTGGCAAGTGTGCAGATGTTGTCACACTGGCAGCACCAAATCCGTGCTTTTTGTGGCACCTTTAGACAGATTAGCCGTGAGGCTTGGTGGGCGTCAATCCACCGTCATGGGGGCATGGGCATGGCGAGTACCGAACTCAAGACTTACTGATTCTGATTCCAGCGCTCTAGCCGTTGCGCCACACAGACACCCCATGAGTACAAATCATGATTAGAAATTAACTTTTCTTTACATTATGAGGACAGAGTTATATTTCATGAGATTTGTACGAGCTTAGACTGTTCGAAAATTACATTTACTTCTCTTGACAAATGGATGTCATGAATACATATCAGAAAGTTTTATTAGAGTAGAATTTTCCCAGACGGCCAACTCTCTTAACCTCTCTAAAAGGTTAATGATTTAGGGATAAAACACAGGTACTTTTTTACATCCAACATTGTATATTTTCTATGAATGGCAGGTTTAAGATATAAAACTCATGCGCCCAACCCATTGTGAGATTATTATACAGCCGTGGTGTTATTCTTATTGCTAAGGCCTAGGCTAACATACATTGACCAACTGCACGTGATGTGGGGCTTCGGGTTGAGGACCTTAAGAACGCTATGGGGGACAGAGAAGTCTGGAAGGAGAGGGTGGACTTGGTCCGGGCAAGCAGCCCGCGATGATGATGATGATGAAGGCCTAGAGTCGCATAATTCAGCATATCAGCTTGCTATGAAAGAATGTGTTTTCCTTTTCCCTGCAGATGACTGTGAGGCGACCGACGGCTTCACCTGTGCTGACGGGTCCAAGTGCATCCGGCCAGGGGACCGCTGTGACGGAGTTAACGACTGCGCTGATAACTCCGATGAACAGTATTGTACTGTCGGTAAGAGAAAACGCGTTGGTTCGTACATTCATCAGTTAATCATTCATTTACTGAACTGAGATGAACACGTGAGGTCGCGTGGCGCAATCGGCAGCGCGTTTGGCTCCGGCCCAAGAGGTCCCGAGTTAGAATCCTGCCGTGTGTACGCACGATTTCTCAAAACAAGCTAAATATACACACTCGTATTATGATACTAACTATATCTAAAGCATCAACACAGACTAAACACAGATGTTTTATCTTTTCATTCAGAATTGTTGATTTTCTACGAAAGGTATATTTCAGATATAGAATGGCCAGGCGCCTGACCCATTGTCTGCCTAGGCTTAGGTCACAATTGCACGGGTGCAGGGATGTAGCCCCGACTGGGCTCCGAAGCCACACATTTGTCCCGGTGGACTGCCAGATACCCCATGGTGTTCCCCACGGGTAGTTCACGGCGGTTATTTGTTACCGGGTCCCGAGTCTATTTGAAAGTTGACATAAAATCAACCCAGTGCCTTGCCTGGCCCATAAATACCTCAGAAGCCGCAAGGTGTCCCACGGGGCCACGCAGGGTATGTGTAAACAACAGTCCGTGAACTGTCCGGCAGGGTCCCTTTATCCAGATGGGACCTAAGCTTTCTAGGGCAACCCTTGTATCATTTTATTACAGGCAAAGGCCTAAACTAAAAAAATCATAAAGTGGAAGCTTGTCAGCTTGCAATATGAAAGAATGTGTGATTCTTTTCCCAGATGACTGTGCCGGCGGCTTCACCTGTGCTGACGGGTCCAAGTGCATCCGGCCAGGGGACCGCTGTGACGGAGTTAACGACTGTGATGACAACTCCGATGAAAAGAACTGTCCCGCTGGTAAGAAAAAAAAAACTCGTTCGTTCGTTTATCATTTCAGTCATTCACTGTCCTTTGAGTACCCACATTGTACTGTAACTATACCATCAACTCATTTTACGGTAAATGGATTTCATTGTGATTTCCAGTCAACGGCTCACGTGTTTGTGGATGAAAGTTTTTTATATGTACAATTCGCATTACATTGTCATTCTTCAAAATCAAAACTAAAAAAAATCAAAACTAAAAAAAATCAAAACTAAAAAAAATCAAAACATTTTCTTCTTTAAGTTGAGGTGGTCACCTTCATTTTGATGATATATATTTCGACGAAGGCTTTGCTACCATATTTTCAGTACACGTTTTATATAAGGTTGTGTGAACTTGAATAACAATAGTTCAATTCGTACAGTGCACGGTTTCCATGACAGTTTCTTCTAAAATCAAAATAATTTCAAAGATTACGAATTTGTATCATAATACTGGTACCATTAATAATGATATCTTAAATCTACAGCTTCGGCACAGAGTGTCACCGTTTCCATGGCGACCACCTTCATCTCAACTGTCGTCTGCATTCTGCTCGCAATTCTGAATTAGAGACGTAATTTCGGCTTGTCACATAGTAGAAGCCGCTTAATTGCACGGCCTTTTTGCTAGTGAATTCTGTGCAATTATTCGACTGGTGCAAAAATGCGAAGTTATCTAGTTGAACCACACCGGTTTGGGATTTTGTGATTCCATGCAGTTAACAGAAGTGTGCGTTAATTCGTTGTGCAATTGACAGGCTTCTACTGTACTAATAAAACTACTGGTATCATAATTCATCTTTTGGTTCAGAAAAGATATGCAAAACTAACCTCTCTCTCGAGTTCAAACTAGTTTGAAGAAATGTACTTTAAGTTAGATTTTTGTGGTGAGTCAGGATTACTTTAAATAGTTACTTCTTATAGCCTTTCATGATTTAATTTTTTTTCATTAGGTAAAGCCGGTGTACAATATTCTTGACAATCGTTAATAACTGTGCATTATTATAGTGATATATTTGCATGACGATATCCCAGAACAATTTATCAATTCTATAATGTAAGCATGAGTTATGGGGCCATGAAGGTTTGAACTGAGTCCGGACATATTAGTATAATGATATTTGATGTCATCATTCTTTTTTGGGGATGCATTTTATTTGTTTTGTTGTCTTCATTTTCAACCGATCACAAATACAACGAGAGAAAGGATGCGTCAGTGTCCCAAAATAGTTCATTCTGGAATCACAACTTTAAGATCTGCCCTTATCGTAACTTTATTTGTGTAATTTAGCCTTCTTTCTAGTACAGTAGAAGACGCTTAATTGCACTCCGGATCCCCATTTGCCAGCACATTCAAATTATCCAGATGGTGCAACAAAACGAAGTTATTCAGCTGGACCGCATCACTACGGGGCTTTGGGATTCCGTGCAATTAACAGAAGTGTGCAGTTATCCGTTGTGCAATCAACTGGCTTCTACTGTATTGGTACATTTATAGACCAGCCCTTTAGCCTAGACAGATACGTTTCAAAATGTAAAATGGTCAAAATTAAGTTGTTGAAAATTTACCAATAAAACTTGGTGGCTAGACTTGAACACTTTTGTTTCTAATATTATATTCATTCACCCCGTTAGATGTAGGCAGGGCTAGCAGCTGTAGTATCTCGATTTTTATTAAATCATCATATTGCCAAAATGTACTATGATTTATCCACATATTGGAAAGCCATTAGTTGCTACCATTGCGGAATATAGATCATCTCTTTAAGCTAGTAAGTACGATTTCAAGAAGTCAATTGCAACATCACTGTCAAGAAAACAAACTAGACTCTAGCTGATGACGGAAATCTCGTACGTTTCTTTCTGTTTTCCAGTGTAAGTTTGGTATGATAGTCATATATTTGAGCGGTAAGCTGTAGCAGACTAAATAAATCATAGATAATAAGAACCACAATGCACTATTCATTTTTTTCACACATATCCCCCATTGAAAACCCAACGATTACTACAATTGCAAAGGATAAAACATATGTTACAAGTATGCTGTTAAGTAGACGAACTTTTGTATCACGTTCACGAATATAAATCATATATGTGATTTGAGTGACACTTATTTTCATGGAAGACATACAAGTCGTTTGACCCCGACCAAGTCCCAAATAAGCGTAAATAAACATGTTATTATATCTAGGCCTACTGCACCTTGTCCTTCAATTAAAACAATTCCACTGACTGTCGTTGTACGTCTTTATGACTTAATACAATGATCATGAGAAGCACATTTGGACATTCTTGTGTAAGTACAGACTTAACAGCCATGCGTAACTATTGTGACAGGATTATGACGCGGCAAACTGTGGCACGGACCACGAGTAAAAAGCTCAAACACATTGATGTTTTCCTGAAGTCTATTCCAATCTTCACTTTTGTAAACGGATATAAAATTGAATGTACGTTATGATAACCTTACCCCCTCCTTATTCCCGGTGATTTGGTTTTGCACTGTTTATTGCTTCTCTTAAGACGTCTGATACAGAAAATTCCTATCAAAAGCTCAAGTCACCTTCTTTTATTCGTGTATTCTAGAAGAGTCCTAGCTTCCCATCTAGCTTGTCACCTACCACCTATTCCCATCCCAACTCTTCGTTTTTGTTTTGCTCACGCAGCCATTTTTCAAGCGGTTCGAAGTATTTCAAGATGGCGGATGGGTCGAGCTTATCCTGTCCGGTGATCGCCTTCATGGCTTCTGGCCACGGTTTGCTCTCTCCCATACTCAGCATATTTCTGTAAGGAAAATCAAAATCATTAAATCAAAACATAGTATAACTATCCACACACTTAAAACACACTGGGAACACACAGATTGGGAAAGGTCGAGTTTTGAATGTAGAATCTTCAACAAGCACTCAAAAATTCATTAGTCCACTTTCCAAATAAAAGTCTCTTTGAATCTCGTACCGGCACCGTGGAGATCTCACGAAAAAATCGACAACGAGGCTGATCCTGGCGCTTGAATTTGACATGCCAACATCAACTGCATGCAAGTTTGTTTGTTTCGTGGAAAAGGACTATTGAGGAAATATTTCAGTAACATAATTATAGCTGTTGTGGCATACGTCATATCAGAAATGATATATCAAAAGAGAAAAAGAAACTATTTCAATTGACACTAAACCATAAAGTTCTTTATGTCTTATATCAAATAGCTGGTTAAAATACAGTAGTGCCAACATAATTTTTTGGGAATTTTGACATTAATTTCAATGCTACACAAAACTGTAAAAAAAACGAAAACGACATACAATAGAGAACACTATTGGTCAGATTATACTAAAAGAGTTAAAAATGAAGAAACGAAGAATGTTTACTTTAACTTGGCGCCAGCTTTCTTGGATTGGTAGATGTCGCACGTGTGTAGAGGACCGTCATGCCCCGCCTCCTCACAAAGCGCCTGTTGGAATTGGAACTGGGCGACGAAGCTGAAAAAATACCTGTGGAGAAAGTAGGGAAGCAGGATACTGGTTGGTTCACGATTAACGTCAGTGTATAATAAAAAAACAAGCAATGTATAGCCCTTGCTGAAACAAAAGACAAAGGTGCAATAGCGAATGGCATGAATGAAAATGTGAAAAGTCACGCGGTGATCAGGTGACAATCATGTAGCCATCACGTGATCACGTGACAATCATGTGACCATCACGTGGTCTCACCTGATATAGGGGGTTCCAGAGGGGATGTGGTATTTTGCCCCTGGATCAAAATCCTCGTCCGTCCTCTCTACCGGTGGTTTGATACCCTGGTACTTCATTCTGAGAATAAACAAAACGAAACGTTAAATTTGACGATGCAAGCCATAAAGCATGTTAATATGGGCTCTAGATTACTGACATCATATCCCTTATGCCAGGAATTCCACTAGGAACCGTCCAGTAACATGTGTTAATTATGAAAGTTTTATCTTTTGGTTTGGCCCACACAGCCAGGGCTGACCAACTAGCCTGTGGCTCTTACGAAGCCTGTAAGGGCTAGAAAGTTCTGACTTTTGGTGTTTCTCTCTAACCTATCAACCCATCAGTGCCGTGATGCAATACACATTTTTGATTTGTTATTATACATGTAAATTGAGTGTTCATTAAAGTTTGATGCCCCTTACCGTAAATTCCACCACTCTGTGTTGAACTTGTCTGGTGTGATGTCACCGCTAAAAACTCGCCATCTCCACTTGTCAATCAACAGCCCAAATGGCAGGAAGGCAACTTTCGACAGAGCCATCTTCAGTAGTTCGTTGATTTGAAATTCTGCAAATTCCACGTCAAAAATGTAACCAACAGTTCTTGAACTAGTTTAATTGTAATATCCAACACAAAAATTGGGCTCGCACAAATTTTCGACTGAACGGCACCAATCTTTGTCCAGGAATTAACAATTCACTGCTACCGTGACGTCCTGTTATACAGATAGAACACGTGACACAGTGAGCAGTGGATCATTAGTTGCAGGAAGTCTATGGTGCCAACCGTCTCCATGAGTCCAATTTTTGTGTTGGGTATTACAGTTAAACTAGTTCAAGAATGACTTCTACCAACACTGATGAACTTCCAAGTTAACATTTCTGTATTGTTTGACAAGTATTGATTGACGTTAGAAAAAGACATTTATTCTAGATCAATGTTCATATGGTACTTAAATACATATATGGGATTTTCATATGGGATCTTGATACTTACCGGTACCTTGGTTGCCTTCAATATTTTGGAGCAGTCCGATTTTCTTGAGATGACCAGGAGTATTCACGGACAATGCTATAGTATCACCCACTGCCTCATGGAACCCTGGGTTCGCGCCGCCACGGTACAGAGTCTTCTGATCCTGGGAACGAAAGGAAACAGTGACGTCATGCGTCCGCCATTTTGATTTTAGCTTACTAGGTGAATTCTCACCAAAAAATTGCAATTACATTTGTACTAATACACGTAATATGGAATAGATGTAATAGATGCAAGTGCTAGATGTGTAGAATGCTTAGTCACTCAAAGACATAATCAAATCAATAAATTAATCCTTAATTGTGATCTTAAATGTTCTAATACAAGCACTTAGAAGCGGATAGGCTTGAGAGAAAGTGGTGGACCATCAAATGAACGGCTCCTTCAGCTCTGTTATAGGGAAATACTACTCAGATTTGTGTAATGTGAAAAGTGATTCTTAATTGTATGATTATAATTCTGTGACCAGAAATTTGTCATAAATGTGAAATTCTCGTCAACGTTACCTCATATGTTAGGAAATATTCAATATGTCCCATTTCATGATGGATCGTCTGCAGGTCTTCTTGATTTACCTTCGTGCACATTTTGATTCTGCGGAACACACAAGGGGAGGTTTGTAAGATCGAGATGTATTTTCAAATTGTTTTTACTGAGTAACTCTGGACACGGTCGGGACCTGCAATTTCAAAACTTACCATCAGGATATAAAACAGCTTTTTGCACCGTCACAGGAAAAAGGAAGGAGAATTCTTGCCTGGTTAGATCAGTTTTGTAACAGGCGAGTCTTGATGTAGCACGTCGAATATTAGTCTATTTGTGGTCCCGTCAAATATTGGTCTAATTGTGGTCTCTTTCCAAATTGTGTTACCGGGAATGCAGTTTTAAAATTTCTTTACAAGGAATGCTTCAGTTGTTTTTGAGTCAGTGTGGGTGTTAGTGTGCATGTGAATGATGTAGCTAGCCCACACTGCTGGTCGTTTTTCACTGTGTCTCTCAAGCCTAGTCCTTTTCTGTACATTTGTGTGTTATATGACGGTGTACCTCGTATGTCAGGTAATATTCGACGTGCCCCATCTCGTGGTGTATGGTCTGTAGGTCCTCCTGGTTCACCTTTGTGCACATCTTTATTCTGTAAAATTCACATAAGATCAATAATCTCGCGACATCTTGCGAGAAATGGCAGTCCACTTCAGTCCTGTTAAAGCTTTTAGCAGACATTTCTGTCTGCCATGTAACGCTAATTTACCTTCATATGCAGGATAACCTATATCCATTGTTACTAGTATATCAAACTGCATTTTTTTCTTCAAATTTTGTGGAAGCCTATATCTGTTGTCAAATCTAACTGAAATATTTGTACTTTCCGTCTACTTGATATCCCTAAATGACCTGTTTTTAAACGACGGACAAATGTAAACCCACGAATAAAGATGAAGCGTTAATTGTGCGAGACGTGTTCCACCTACAAAGGAGATTTCGTCAAAATCTGAAATAGCTAAAATAAGCAATGGCTTAATATATACAATGTAGTTCAAAACCGCATTCCCTGGACTGCGGTTTTTTAAAGTTTAGAGTCAAACCCTTCCCACCTGACGTCAGTGTCGCCGGGCAGGTGGTAGAAATCCCAGGCCGAGCCGTGGCAAACAACTTCCCTGTCATCAGGTCGAGTTATCATACTCTTGTCCCAAAATGTCTGCAACATAGATTCATGACGTTAGACATATTAAATATGTTCTCCTTTACCTGACGTCGCTGTCGTGATAGAAGTCCTCTGCGGAGGCGTGGCACACCACTTCTCTGTCTACTGGCCGGACGATCATGCTTTTGTCCCAGAACACCTGGATAGGATGTCAATGGACTGTTTGGAGAGTTCGCTTGTCAAGGTAGTGCTCAAATCTAGCTACTTTACCCTCATTATGAATTCTAAGTCTAGAATGGATATGTAGCTTTTCAAGGCAAGAAATGATACGTTTACTGGTCTTTCTTTCACTGTTTTATACTTTTATTAGACAGAATCGACTTAATAAAGATGTATACAAATAAAAATAACAGTTTCCCACCTTTCTCCCGATTTTTAATTGCAAAGTTCATATGACCGACAGATGCGCTGAAAAGGGCCTCAATCTTATGTTTTGAGCGAAACCACAGGGGCTAATATATTATGAATGGCATTTTTTCAAAAGTCTTTCTTGTCTGTTTTACACTTTTATAACTGTTGCATATTAAGCAATGAAGGGCATGCATTATACTCATTTCTTCCGAAAGCGTCAATAATGTATTGAAACTTCGAATCTACCGGTATGCATTGTTGCGTCGTTTAATTAAGAAAAGGCCTTAGTTTAGAGCAATTTACTGTGACTTGTTTACTGTCCATCATACATACCTGAGGCATGGGACGTAGACCAATGGACACGAAGAACGCCTCCGCAGTTTTGAACATGCGCAGTGGGTCGTATCCTTGTTCTACCATGGTGTCGCTGACGTCGATTGCCGGTTGATCCGGAAACGGCACGACGATGTCGTAAATGTTGTTCCACTGCTGAGCCCACATGTTTCCTAAAGATAAATACAACAAAACATATCGTTTTAGATTCAAAATAATTGCCAAACCAAGAAATAATTCAATCACCATCGATCGTAAAATGATCTTACGGTGGGCGCCATAGACTTTCTGCAACTTATGACCCACTGCTCACTGAGATAGAGATGCATGGTCGGACATCGTTAATGGCACCTCATATGAGGATGAACTGAACTGAACTGCTTACTGAGTCACGTGTTCTATCTGCATAACGTGACGTAACGGCACGGGGTTAGAGGGAGGGAGGATCAGCATTCAATGGATGAAATAAGAGAAAAAAATATTTTCATGGCAGTCAATCATAGCCCAGCGAAAATGCACCAGCCGTTATTATGAAACCGTTGCACAACAGTGTAGAGTAAACGCATATTCCAATAGATTGCGGATAGTGAAACTATTATGATGATGAGCATGAAAAGTTTATCTCTTTCTAAGTAAAATGTTTTAGGAGTTTTAAACCAATACTAAAGTCACGTGTTATCTTGGTCACGTGTCCAAAACAATGGGTCATTCAATATGAAGAATATCACAGATTCGGACAACGTGTAGTAGTTTCTTTTTCTCGACCATACTCAAAAGCTGTGTTCCAATTACAACAAGTGATTGGTAGACTTCAAACAAGAACAAGACCATAGCATTTACAGGTCAAAAGATATGTAGATAAAGCGAAGTTCTGCTTCAGTACCAAGGTCACACTCCTGGTGTGGGGGGGGGGGGGGGCAAAATTAAACAACATCTATCCACATACCAAATATCATTACAAACCATCCAGAGGATCTAAAGTTATGCTGGCCACAAATATGAGGCAACACAACCAGACAGACACACACACACAAATACACCTAAAATGTATATCTCCAATTTTCATGAAGGTAATAAAAATCGTACCAAACAAGTGCGCAGGTATATGCCCTGTTGTTAGCACCTTGTCTTCTCCATACGTCTCAGACAGTTTCCTTCTGACGTAAGCGTGGAGCTGGGTGTACAGGGGTTTCACCTTCTCCCAAACCCCGTCCACCATCTCCTCTAGAGTGTCGTTAGGCATCTCGTAAGCGCCCCGCCATATGACGCCCTTATCGGCATAACCTAGATAAAACAGAACAGATATTGCAACTTCTTGTCGACTACTGGCAAGCTCAATAACCTTACTACTAGTACATCGAATGGATGGATGGATGATTGATTAATTGATTGATTGATGAATGACGTACCATTTTCTTGTGCTCCTTCGTTCATCAGCGCCACCCACTCTGCGTACTTGTCTTTCATTGGTGGACCAACAGCATCTCGCCAGCTAAGCCACGCCCACGTCAAACGGTCGTAGTCACGTGACTTCGCTAGTATCCCCTCCAGGTCAGGGTCCAGCTTCAGGCATGTGCCGCTTGGTAGACACGCGGTGCTCGTGCTGTAGATCTTCTCAAGTTCTGTTCCTATCTCCGCTACTTTCCTGTACATATAAAAAGACATACAATCAGGCAAGCCCTTGACAATGGACCCGACAAAGAAAGTCAAAGCTAAAGGGATAGGGAGAGAATGTCGCACTTTTTATACGATTACGTCCAAATTCAAATGAGTATGGTGTGAAAAGATACACTTTTCTGTAAAACTTAAAATTTTCGAGGTGGTTTCATGTTCACGTAGTTATTGTGGTAACCATTTTACAGTGAACTTGAGACTGGTTATTTCGAATTCATTGCTGACTGCATCGTGGATACACCATTTTTCTCCCTACCGAAGACGCGAAGTTAAATGCATCATAAGAATCAACGAAGAAGGATACATAATCAAACGGCAAGCAAATAATAGTCCATATTAAAGATAACGTGACATGACGTACCGTGTTTTTTCCTCGTCGCTTGAACTTCCTGACTTGGTAATCATCCCAAACTGGCGCTTGACGTCATCCGAGAACCCGGATGTATCGAACCTGCAATCACACGAGATATTATGGTTATACAATTAGTTCATACTTAGATAATACCAGTCTTGCAATTAGCTTACATCGCTACATTATAAAATATATTTCCTTTTCTGCTTATCTTTGTATTGCATATTCATTTCTCCATACTTTCTATTAAACACAATTGACAATATGACACAATTTGTTGTTATTTTTAACCATTCCTTTTTCCCCAACGCTAATTCACCTTTATCCGCGGGGTAACCTATATCCGAGTGTTTAAAAACGGATATTAGGTCAACAGACGGTGGTTTCAAACTGAAAATTTTCAAAATACAAAGATGTATTGTAGTTTGTGTCCCCAAATGCCCTGTTTGTAAAAACAATGGATATAGTTTACCACCACGAATTAATGAGAACTAACGTTACATATTGAAATTTTCTTACTTCTTTCCCTCCTCCATCTTTTTTAGAGACCACTTCGTGAGCTCCATCGTCACGTCCACAACTTTGGCTGCGTTCTCGTCAGTGATGTTAGTTGACTGTGCCCAGTTAGCTTCCGCCTGAATATGTGAGCATTCAAGAAATGCAACTTCATTGGTTTATCTTCATGGAGTTTGTTACAACTTTCGAGAACAAAATTTGAGGGGAGATTATAAGGGAAAAGGAATTAAGACGCAGACGCTGGAAATTGTTGGGACACATTCTGCGTATGCACAAAAACAGACACCTCATGACTCCTACTCTCCAAGAGGAGCGCCGGTGTAATTTTTCCGACTACTACTATATCTACGCGACTCAACCTTTGCTTGGAGAGTAATGTCTCCCTCAAATGGACTCCTTAGGAAAACAGAGCGAAACAGAGGCAGGCCTCTAGGGACCTGGAAAAGGACTACATAGTAGGGGAGATGAAGGAAGCACGAAATTAAAGGCCTGGCTGGCATTGAGTTAGATGGATGGCCCAAGATAGGAAGGACTGGGGTAGTTCTTCAGTGCCTTATGCTCCATGAAAGGGAGCGATGAGGATTAGATAGGTAGGTAGGTATTAGGGAAAAGTACTGTTGGTTATAGTGACGGTTATCTCACTGGGCTGTGGTACATTCGCGGTGTCGGTGCGTTCTAAATTAGATTTGTGTTATTCTTTTTCCGTTTGTAATAAGAATATCATGCAAAACGTACAAGTATTACTTAAAGACAAAACACAAAGTGTTCACGTGTATTCCTTAACAATTCTCTACTATAAGACTATGATATTTATTTAGTATTAGTATTGAATCAACATACGTATTAAATTTTACGATTGGTATCATATGACCTACACATGAAAATGTTTATCAAAACCTGTTTAATGTTGGGAGAGCAAACCGTAAAATTTTCGTTATTGCATAATAGAGGTTAACACTTATTACATAATAAGCTAAAATTGTTATACAGTAAATATAATCGATCCTTATTCATTTACTTACAGATTTCGCCTGCCGCTGCCGAAGCTCCTCGTTATATTCTTCCAGCCACTTCATAGCCTTTTCCTCATCTGGTGTGCTTTTCAGCTCTGCAAGAGAAACGATTTCTTGAAAGTATTCCATACAATCATCAAAATGATCATTAAAAAGTTATAGTGAAAATAGAGTCATAGAGAAGAATTCATTTATGTACGTAGTGAAACAGTTTATTGAATCTCTTCTGAAAGATATACAAAAGTGTGTTAATAGAATTATTGCAATGGCGACGGTTTTATTGCTTATAAGTGTCAAAGATTGTTGTTTTTCATACGTTTTGATATTCGTATTCCATTCGCCTAGCGATGAATGTTCATAGGCATTGCTACTGCTAAAAGGGGTATCTCATGAGGCGTCGCCGAAAATGTACAAAGTTATGTACAGGATGGATTGTCGAGCAAAGGGAAAATTGTAACGTTAAATGGGATACTAGTGTTTTTCTGACGAACA
>NC_049994.1:6329139-6333626 GCF_000003815.2 Branchiostoma floridae | reverse complement strand
CTCTGCTTGGAGAGTAGATTTAACCATGCTAGGAAATCCAGCCAAATTTTCTTGCAAAAATATGTTATGGGACGTAATTCAATAGTTCTATCCTATAGCCCCACCAACTTGAAGAACTGCCAAAATGAAGAACTGTGAAACAAAAACCTAACAATGCAAATATTCGACGGGCTTTGAGCTCTTCCCTCATTGGCCAAAGCCATAATTGCCATGCTATCATTGGTTGAACTGATAATTGTGATGGACAGTTGATATACCTTTCAGGCTGTCGATTAGCTCCTTCCACTCCTCTATTTTCCTTTCCGCCAGAGACTTTTTCGTTTCCACGCAGCATCGTTTGAGCCCGTTGTTACAGCATATGTCTGAAATCTCAGTCTCCACGTCCTCCTGCAGTTCCTTCAACTCCCGCTGTTGCGCTGTCAAGAATTAAGGAAGGGACATGTTGGGTTACGTAAGAACTTACTACACATGTAGTTAACATTTGCTCTAATTTTGCTACGGGTTGTCACCGAAGATTACCTGCAGTTCCTTCAACTCCCGCTGTTGCGCTGTGAAGAAGGTAATGACAAATTACGTAACAGGGCTACGTAAGAACTTATCAAGTTGACATTTGCTCTAATCTTGTTGTCACAAAAGACGGCAGTTCGCCATGGGAAAGTATCACAATTTCGCCTCCCCCAACATCGGCATATTTAGAGATTTTTTAAGTCCAAACTCAAGGTAAAGGTACACCTTGCTGGAGCAAAGCAAATAGGAACAAAACAATCGATCATCATAAATCTTCCCGAAACCCTCATGTTATAACATAAGTGATTGCAAACAGCTCTAAAAGCAGTCATTTGACCTCTTCCTCAACACATTACTTCATTTTGTGTATGTGTGTGTAAGGTTATAAAATTTAAAAATTGAATCATAACGCTAACATTACTTCAAATTGGACGCTGATCATTTCTTGTGTATAGCAATAGTCATACAATTGAACAACGTTCTTATTTAAATTAGGCTATGTGAAAAGTGTTATGACCCAAAACTGTGAACTGAAAGGTGGCGCTCCCAATCTCGGTATGCGTAACAGGAGAATAAGACCTGTTCGCCCAGAACTGCGAGGTGTAGTATGGCGCTCTCTGATTCGGTATGTGATTCTCAAAACAAATGACGTCACTTGACTAGAACCTTCAGCAAATGAAGACTACTACCTAGTAACTTTCAAGCTTGCTTAGTGCATCTCCAGCTAGTTCTCCGCATATATTTGGGACATGTGCATAACTGTTTTTTTTACAACGACATGCACACGAAACAGAAAAGTCGACTTAGTGACAGAAAAGTCTACTTAGTTTATGTGCTTGGGTAGGTTTAAAAGGAAAGCCACTTGGCCCAAGTACAGAAAGCTAACGCTCTGATAGTCTCCCAGTATTTCTGCATGTGGTTACATCAGAGTCGTATGCTATTGTGACGTTTGAGTTGGAAACCATGGTTATATTGCAATCCCTGTAACCACCAAGTAGTGCGAGACGACAAAACAAAGACATGTGTCATACAAAAGCATTGGCGTGTCAACACAGGGATCACGACTCACGTGGTGTCAAAGCATCGAGTTTGTTTACCGACACACTTCAGTACATGCACGGTCTGAAGTTCCCTGAGAATTACGCACAGAAAGTCCATTCTTGTGAGGAAAATTCAAATGAACGTCATGTCGAAAAAGCAAACAATCTGACATTTCATTTGTAGAACTCCTTATGTGGTAAGCAGCTGTATACATATCAATCATAATGCAATGTCAAAGTAAGGAACCTATTTTTAAATTTTAGTTCATATAAAGGAAGTGTGTGCGGACATTTCACATGACGATATTCATATACGATGGGCGTATGAATAAGTTCTCGGCCTCACCCAGAAATAATGAGCACAACTTAGTTTTGGAGGATTTTGTTTTCGGCTTCGAACCACGAAGCTGTGCCTCAAAATTTCAGTTATGCTTATCATTTCTGGGTGAGGCCGAGAACTTGTTAATCACCCCTCGTACTGACAAAATCTAGTCTCATACCGTGACAAATACAAACAAAAAGACGGTCAACATAGACTACACAAAAGTAGACGAGTCAAAATCTATGTGGTATTCTCAACCGCAATTATCATTTGTCAACAAATACATGTCATACTATATACATAAACACCTTACAAAATTCCGTTTCTTCGCATTCTTTGCCATCTGGTGATTAACAAGAGAAATAATTATGATCAATTTTAAAACACCTCCAGGTACCCAATCACCCTTTCACTAGTGGCTGTCTACAGACGTCAGACAACTGGTGAGACCTGTCTAATTATATAAGAGTTTGACGTGGAGAGAACGGGCGAGAGAGTGAGCTACCGACATAAAAGACAACTTCTGTCACTGCCGTTTTGACTCTTGAGAACGTTTATAAGGCCCTCAGTTACCATACGTTTCTAGTCTCCCAAGATGGTTTGTTGACCATTGAAAAATGGCCGAAAGGTTTCCAGTGACTAAAAAGGTGTGCACACGTACTCACCTGCCGAGAGTTGATCAGGGAGAGGCCAGGTGTAGCCACTACAGGAAAGCAAAACGGCGCCAAAGCACAGCCAGATTTTCCACACATTCCACATTTTGCCGTCTCCTGTCGCCCTCCCCTCCCGTATTGCACGAAATTCCCTCAGTTTGGGTACGTTTCAAGCTATTTTTGCACCATGTTGCAGAAACTGAGAAGCCCAAACTCGTGAACACCCACTTCAGTAACTTGTCAGACTGGCTTTCCGTCTTCCTGTTTGGAAGAAACTAAGAAAAAGAGGGGAGGCTTTATACTTTAGAAACTTACAAGATAAAACATATTCTCGTTTCACTTTAATATGTAACACATCCTCTTTGTATAGTGTAAAGATAAAACAAATTACTGTGTCAAATCTATTTCTTATTCTTTATAAAATATATAATGAAAACACCCCTCTACTTGACAGAAAGTGGAATGGACGTCGCGTCTACGCTGTACCATGCGACCTCTAGCGATTATGCCTTGAATTACAGTACCGATGTTAACCTTTGACCTATCGTGTCGTCATCATGGCGGACGTTTCTAGTATGATAATGAGGCGGCTGAAGATCGTGGCGTCAGCATAAAACCGTCAAATTTGAACCTTTACTTTAAATAAATGGGAATAATTAGGCTTTAAGAATTGCAACTATAACATTTTATAACAACGATATGCACTTGAAGCTTTTCTACTTGCTTAATTCGTTTGAGAGATCCACTTTGTCAGTGACGGTGCCGTAAACCACAAAAGAAATCTATCTCTTTTTGACCCGGGGTCCAAAACAAACCTTACGTAATCAGCTTTGCGCAGAGGCGATATCATAGCCGATGAGGTTTATCCGAGGCGTGATTATTGCTAGTTGAAAACTTTTCCCAATACCCCGCCTGGAGGACGTGAAATACCGTCCACCATGGCAATTTTTGTGAGCCCCTACGGGGGCCCCATCAATAAACGAAAGTATGAACACAACCACTCTGGAAATACGAAGCTTCCACAGTTAGCCAAACGCCCTTCTCCGATGTTTACTATTCCATTTAATTGGGTTTGAAAGATACATGATATTACAAAACGAAGTCATGGCAAACATACAAAATAAAGGCACACATGAGAAACAACAAAACTGAAACATAAAGTCCGGGAATAAAAGACTATGCTCACAAGAAGTGGTGAGAACCCTATCATAGTACTCAGAGACAAAAACTGAATTAAGTCGATAGGACAGTGTATAATTAAATCGGTCGCTTAAATCTCCAAAAATCATATTGAAGGCATTCATATGCAAATGAATATTTGTTACGTTGAAAAATCAGTTATCCACTTTAGTCCAGAAATTCGCGATTTTTTTACAGTCCCAAAATAAGTGGATGACTGTTTCTTCCTCTCTATATTGGCACATAAAGAGTATATAAATCTGACGCTATATGTATTTGTATTGTTGTTTAAAGGTTATAGAAGAACTCTGGGTCATCAGAGTTATAATTAGATGCGTAAATATTGGCCAAACAGAAATGAGTAGAATCTATGGTGATATCAAAAACCATCCACCACGGTGGATGGTATAGGATTAAAACGATTAGTCCGTGGCTAAATACCCCCCCCCCCCCATTCTAATTGCCAAAAATCTTCTTGTTCCACAGTCGAGTGGGTCTCTTGTAAACAAAATATATGATACCGTTTGTCCCTTAACCTTATGAATATTTCATTTTGCTTTCTGCGACCGCCGAATCCATTACAATTATAGCTACAAATGCTAACTTTTGGTAACGTCATCAAAACAGGACGGTAAAAATAGAGCTTCTAAAGAAATCAAACATGAGAAGGCGATCGCAGAAAGCGAGATGGACAATGAAATAATAGCAGTTTATATCAATAATCAAATGATGGGAGGGTCTCTCAAACGATACTTGGCCCGCCCTTTTGCACATGTCTACGTCTTT
>NC_049994.1:6298979-6329039 GCF_000003815.2 Branchiostoma floridae | reverse complement strand
CAACTTTGAACAAACAGAGGCGGAAAATTGTTTGCCATGACTAAAAACAAAACATTCACAGCAAAACGTTTATCTTCTTTAAGGCGTATCATTCCAATAATCCAACTACGAGTTTACTCACAATTCTACATTTAGTTATTGAAACCATTGTAAACTTAATATATGAAGAAAGCTCAAAACAGAAACAATAATCCAACTGAAATTCAAAATGCAACTCAGACTCACAAAATCATGTCAGGTATGTACCCGTGTCAAAATTCAGAATGCATAAAGTAATCTTCAAACACAAACAATAATCCAACTCAACATCAAAACTCAACACAAATTCACGCATTCATGTAAGGTATGGGCCCCTGTCAAAACTCTGGACGAGTAAAGTACTAGTAATGTCCAAACACAAACAATAATCAAAACTCAACATCAAAATTCAACTCAAATTCAATATAAAGCACTCTCCAAACACAGCAATAATCCAACTCAACATCATAATTCAACTCATGTTCACAGATTCATGTAAAGTAGGAACCCATGTTAAAACTTTGAACAAGTAAAGTATTATCCAAACACAAACAATGATCAAAACTCAACATCAAAATTCAACGCAAATTCACAGATTCATGAAAGGTATGAGCCCCTGTCAAAACTCTGGACGAGTAAAGTAATATCCAAACACAAACAATAATCCAACTCAACATCAAAATTCAACTCAAATTCACAGATTCATGTAAAGTAGGAACCCATGTCAAAACTCTGAACATGCACAAGTAAAGTAATATCCAAACACAAACAATAATCAAACTCAACATTAAAATTCAACTCAAATTCACAGATTCATATAAGATACGAAACCATGTCAAAACTCTGAACAAGTAAAGTAATATCCAAACACAAACAAGAATCAAAACTCAACATCAAAATTCAACGCAAATTCAGAGATTCATGAAAGATACAAACCCATGTCAAAACTATGAACAAGTAATCTCCAAACACAAACAGTAATCAAAACGAAACATCAAAATTCAACTCAATTTCAATATAAAGTACTCTCCAAACACAACAATAATCCAACTCAACATCAAAATTCAACTCAAATTCACAGATTCATGGAAAGTAGGAACCCCTGTCAAAACTCTGAACAAGTAAAGTAATATCCAAACACAAATAATAATCAAAACTAAACATCAAAATTCAACTCAAATACACAGATTCATGTAAGATACAAACCGATGTCAAAACTCTGAATATATGCAAGAAGCTTAACACAGAAAAAATACGACAAGTTCATAAGGGTAAAAACACATTTCCAACTTGTTGTACGAATGATTGCAGACACCGGGTGCACAGACGTCGTCTTTTAATTCTGAAAATCCGACTGCACTTTCCAAAGACAGGAATACAACGCCATTAATCAAAGACAGAATAAATCGTGTAATCACTGAGGTCTGACATCACATTGTCTATAGACAAAAGACTCTTCAAGGCAAAGAAACATGTCTACAAATGAATATAGCAACAGTTCCAGTTCACAAAGCAAGTGTTCAGGGACAGGTTTCATCCGCCGGCAACTGTTCAAAGACATTAACGCGCTTAGTGTCCGGTCGTGAGTCAGGTGACGTAGACGCCAGGCGTTTCGCCACGGTCCTTCTGCGATGGGTGGAATTCTCTTCAGCTGTGTCGCCCGGCGCGCCGTAATCAAGGTCCTGTGGTCCTGTCAGCTGCAGCCCTTTATCGCCTTGTGCCGCCCATATTTTCCCCTCCATGGTCACCCACACCGAAGAAAAAATCTTGCCGTCAGATGCCATCTGCTTAGCTTGTGCTAATAAAGATCTGCTAATTGGAGACAGATCACGTCGTAGCGAGATAAATTGACCAGACTTGTTTTTAACTCCCTTCAACTCTCTCCTGGCCTCATAAACTTTCCTTTGGGCCATAAATATGGAAAACTTTACAATAACATGTCGGCTAGATCCCTTCCCCAAATAGTGAATGTCCCCCCCCCCCCCCCCCCCCGTTGAAGCAATCTCAACTTTCAGAGTTGACTTTGTAAACTCCAAGGACTAATCAAGGAGTTCTTTACTCTCATAGTTATCAGGGAGGCCCCAAATACGGAGACAGTTTTTGCTGGAGTACTGATCGCTATGGAATTGTCGTTCCTCCAGTGTTGCTATCTTAGCCTTTATTACCTCCATGAAATGTCATGGAGGTTATATTTTACCCTGTGTTTGTCTGTGTGTCTGTGTGTCTGTCTGTCTGTCTGTGTGTAAACAAAATAACTCAAGAACGGCTTGGTGGATTGGTTTCATACTTGGTGTGTTGGTAGGGTGTCATGAAAGCTGGAAATGATTAGATTTTGGTCCCCCTAGCGGCTTCCCTTGGTACTGCATCGCAACTTCCGGGTTTGCTATCTCATGTTCTGAGCAAGCTATGGTTACGATTTTGAAGTTTTAGATAGCTCTTGTGCTCAGAAATAAGTGACATAAGTTTGGGCCCCCTAGCGTCTAGTTTTGGGAGAAGTTTTAGATAGCTCTTGTGCTCAGAAATAAGTGACATAAGTTTGGGCCCCCTAGCGTCTAGTTTTGGGAAAGCAGGGGCATTTTTGTCAAAAACTTCTAAAGACGATAACTCAAGAAGGGAACAACGGATTTTCATCATTTTTGGTATGTAGGTACCTTAGACAATGTTTTACAAGATAAGATACTAATTATGCAAAACAGGAGTACATTTGCATAATTAATGAGAATATTCTATCATAGCATTTTTTTCAATGTATCTCTTGTTCCAGACATGCTATGGTCTTGATATTTTGGTGGTAGATAGCTTTTGGTGTCATGAAAAAGTGGGGCAAGTTTCAGCTCCCTAACATTTAATTGTGGAACTGCATGGGTGTTTTTGTCAAGACACTCCAAAGAGGATAACTGCAGAAAGAAACGATGGATTGCCTGCATTTCAGGCATGCGGGTAGCTTAGGCAAAGATGTTCATAATGATATACATGTTATGCAAATGAGGACTTAATTTGCATAATTAATGAGGAAATTGTATAGTTCCATTGTTTTCAATAACTGGACCTCAATACATGTAACACATGTTAATTACGATAGGTGGAATATAAGCAGATACCAAATATGGTAATGAGGAACTTATTTGCATAATTTATGTAAAAATTGCAAAACTGCTTTATGATTAATAATGGGAATTTTATAACTGTGACATGTGTACGTTAGTCAATGATGAACAACACCATGCATAAATTAGGAGTACATTTGCATAATTAATGAGAATATTCTATCATAGCATTTTTTTCAATGTATCTCTTGTTCCAGACATGCTATGGTCTTGATATTTTGGTGGTAGATAGCTTTTGGTGTCATGAAAAAGTGGGGCAAGTTTCAGCTCCCTAACATTTAATTGTGGAACTGCATGGGTGTTTTTGTCAAGACACTCCAAAGAGGATAACTGCAGAAAGAAACGATGGATTGCCTGCATTTCAGGCATGCGGGTAGCTTAGGCAAAGATGTTCATAATGATATACATGTTATGCAAATGAGGACTTAATTTGCATAATTAATGAGGAAATTGTATAGTTCCATTGTTTTCAATAACTGGACCTCAATACATGTAACACATGTTAATTACGATAGGTGGAATATAAGCAGATACCAAATATGGTAATGAGGAACTTATTTGCATAATTTATGTAAAAATTGCAAAACTGCTTTATGATTAATAATGGGAATTTTATAACTGTGACATGTGTACGTTAGTCAATGATGAACAACACCATGCATAAATTATGTTAATGTGTTAGTCAATTGCATGAAAGTTACGAAAGCTCTAAATTTTCATGGAGGTATGAGGTCGCCGAACTCTAGGTTAAGAAATCAGTCGATCGTGCTCGTTTAGCTTAACGCCACTAGAGCTTAAAATATCACACATACGTTTATGTCTGTTTTCATGTCATCCATCTTGGTACTTAGTTTGGAAAAGTTTGCCGAGTTCTCATTCTTCAACTCCTCTAATTCAATCAGTAGGGCCTCCATTTCGGTAAGTGTGGAATACATTTCGGTAAGTGTGTGAATATCAAACCGTAATAACAATTAGAAGTCACCTACCATAGGCGTGATGATAGTGTTTCGTTATGGCAGATGCTGAGTTAGAAAACGGTATTGACCGACCTCCACGACGAACTCCAGAGGGAATTATAGCGCACACTCAGGCACTTCGTGGTCTATGTAGCCGCCATCTTTACGACCCAGCTTCAAATAATAAACTTACAAACTTCCAACTTCTCCGTTTCTTGAGCCAGCGACAGTTCAAAACCAAGTCTAAAACAATGGTCGAGACGACATTGGATATCCGGAACGCAGACGTTCAGCTTTTAGGCGTCCATAATAGACCCCGGCCGACTTATTAGCAAGAAAGCAATGTGCTGTTACCCGGGCATTTGAAGGGGAAACAGCACATCCGCCATCTTGGATCTCTGTCCAATGTCCTAGTTGTAGGTAGGCAAAAATCAGGTGTTTGGCAAAAGATTGTTTTACATATTAACCGGTAATTTGATCTGCTAATTTAAATGTCAATTTTCAATCTAATCTGCTGACGTCCTGGTAGGCAACAACCGTCCAATACCCCGGATATAAACAACAACAGCGATCGCTCGTATATCTTGTTAGTTGTGATGCCATGTTTTGTCACTTTAAATCTTGTTACGACGTTTATGGTGTCTATTTTTAAAAAATTACCTGTGGCCTAAAGGAATTACTCGACTTACCTTGCTCTGAGATTTCACCTTCTTAGCAAGGATGTTCAAAATGATATAACCTCATTGTTCTTTTAATAGGTCGCCGCCGCATAAGTCTGGTAGAGAACTACATCTTTATTCAAATTTTGTGACAGAGTCCAGTGAAATTACTATAGCCTCCTTCGCAGACTTTCGAAGCGGCGGTGTTATTTTGAGGGAGCGCTAATACGAGGTTTTCAACATGGGCTAAGGTTCCTTATGCCGAGGAAGGGAGTTGGCCGGCGGTGTTTATTTTAAGGTGAGCACTGTGACCCTTTCCCGGCAAAGAGACCCCAAATCAACCCACCCCCCCCCCCCCACCCCCCAAAAAAAGACAAAGATTAACACCACCGCTCCGAAAGTCTGCGGAGTAGGCTAGAGATCACCGTCACCGACTGGTAAACAGCATGGAAGCATGGAAGATCATGGAAACCTTACCTTGTCTTGCATGTCGTTGTCACTGCAGCCGCCAGGAGCGTGAATAAATCACACGAGTTCCAACTACGTACTTTGTGAGCGGTGCACTTACTAAACAAAACACACCCTGTGTTGCTTTTTACTCTGTCTTGTGAACGGTTTATGTGTTAAGTGTTTGCACCTATATCTCTATGTTACGTTTGCCGCAATTGTATGCGGTTTGACATGCCCTCTGTACTCCGTGGGAAATGATGTACCTATACGTTCGCTTCTTTCCCGGTAGCTGTTCTTTTTAGTTTATGATAGATGTAATAATTTTCAATTTTCACCCCTACGCCGTCCGGTATAGTGGTCCAGGTCTTCCTTATGATCGCGCATTAAGCCTTGTGGTAATCGGATATCGTCAAGCAGATGTTGTCCTTGTCGGAACATGCCATCTCGTTCCGGCTTTGCGTTTCTAGTATTGAGGTTGGTTTCACATCGCATAGTGTTAACATTTTGCGCGGTTGTAGTCATATCCGTTTTATAGTTAGAACGTGTTTGATCCTTGGGATCTTTTTTTTCGCGGTAGCTGTTTTCAATATCGATGTCATAATTTGAGAAATCACCCCTTTTTCCCTGGTATTGTGGAACAGCTGGCCTATAGGCCATGGGGTTTGCTAATTACTTTTCTACAAGCAGATATGGGGTTATGTGCATGTCCCGTTGTCAGCTGTCCACATCTGTCACTGCCCAACTTTTTACAAAGGTGTGCGTCTCGGGTATCCATTGTGACGCTGTGTGGTTGTTTTCATTTGGTGTCGTTCGATTGTATGTTAGCTTTTATGTAAGTTTTTGGTATAAGCTGGTGTGATGTGTTCTGGATGCAATATAAACACCAAGCCATACACCACAGAAAACATCACAACCGACAAAAAACATAATTAGGCCACAGAGTATGTTACCTACGGTCACTTGTTGGTTAGTTGTTGGGACTCATAAAAATTGCGATGGTGGACGGTATTCACGTCCTCCAGGCGGGGTATTGGGAAAAGTTTTCAACTAGCAATAATCATGCCTCGGATAAACCATAGCCTGTGTTTACAAAATCTCTCGCTGACTGGGTTAAGCAGTGCATTTCTCACTTTCCGAATGTTATCCAAACATTTATAGACCTCCTCACAGCTGCAAGGCCGGCCGCTAGGAGCGCGATTTTAGTCAGGCTAGGATAACCCCTTTTTGTGCAATGATGGTACCAACAAAAACAAAACAAGAAGGAAACAGAATATCTTCAAGGCAACAATTACAAGGCCATCTATTCAAGAGCAGAAAATGAATATAGTATAATTCAAGAAACAAAAAAAAGGACAGTACAGACCATCACAGTGTGAATTCTCTCACGACGAGCACACGGGGTTTCGCCCCCTCCTGCAATACTGTCAACTAAAGCATAAACATATAGAATTCAAAGATGCGAATGAGGTCTTTTCAATTTCCCGCTAACATGGTCGAGGGGCGATCCAAATTATAATTAGTATGACGTCATTGAAAAGCCTGTATAAGCAAAGCATGCTGGGAAGGCTAGCAAGATGGCTCGTCCATCTTTGTTGTCAGGGCTATTAAAGGTTGAAATACATCTCAATCCTCATTGGAGTCTAACTCTCGATGCCTACAATCTATTTTGGTGGGTTTCACGCTTTGTGCTGCACCAAAATCTGGTGATATTTCGTACCTCTGCTGTCCGGATATGCAGATATTTGTCTGACTTGTCTCTGCCCTCCCCTATGGCTGGCTTCCACCATACAACTTATTCCAGTCGATGCAGTTCAATCCTTAGTAGTTGAGTGTGTTCGCTCTAGCTACTTGCACCTCAAGGCTACATGTCTCCTAGTTATTGTCTTGGTACTGCCTAGCTTTCTTCGGATTCCTTGCTTTGTTTGCTAATCGAGGTATGCTTCGGTCGGAACTTGACGGTCTGCCCCCCAGACCCCCCTCCCCCTCCGTCCTCCATCCCGACATGCTTGAGCTTTCTCTTGTCTCCTGCCTTGAATCCTATTAAAGGTTGACACTGGGAGTCTATTAGTCCGTCTAGTTATTTGATGCAGTTGGGTATTCTTTATTGCAGCTATATTGAATTTACCCTGTGTTTTTATGCTTTTATTCTCGGTATCTCTGTTCATAAACCTGAATTCCATATCAATCGACAAACTTTGGCTGCACATCCTGAGTTGTTTTGCATTCCAATTGCCGCTGCATCAACACATAGAGGGGTAAGGGGTGGGCATTGTGCCTGCTCCCGAACAGCCTCGTTACCCCCGCTACTCTTACTGGGTCAGTTAGTCCTCACCCAGTTTCGTTTGTCCCTGTCTCGACTTCCCAGCCACCTTCCGCTTCAGCTTGAAGTACAGTAAAACCTGTCCATAGGGATCACTCAAGGGACTGGCCAAATTCGACCCCTATGAGCAGGTGGCCCCTATAGGCAGTATATAGCCATTTGACTACCAGCAATATTAAGTGACAAGGCAGTGATCGAGCTTCCAACAAAATACTGAGTCTTAATTGACATATACATTAACACTACATATGTTTAACTTATTTAACTTAACTTAAGAAGTTTAATCAAAAACTGGATACATTTGCATTACTACTACTACTACTACTTCTACAGCACTGTAGCTGTTACTTTATTTCTGCATAGTCAAAATGTATGTCAATAACAATATGAGCCACTTTTATGGCCTCAAATGAGTTCAACTGCAAGAATAATTACAATGTGCATTGGGAACAAGGGTTATGTATGTATGTACAATTTCATTTCAAGATTACACATCGCAAGAGTGATTACATGAGTGATTACAACTTCTTGAAAAATGTGTCCAGGGTTGTCTGCTTTGACTGGGCCCTGCTCTTATTCCTAGGCAAGCTTTACATGTCATCTGCTTAAAAACTGGAGGCGATTGTTAAAAATAATAGATGTACAGTTAAAAATGATTTTGCTTTGTCTACTTAGCATTGACCTTATATGCAATAAAACCGTTTAAACAATTATCTAAAAATGGATATTGCATATGTTAACTCAGAAGCAATTAACGACAGAAAGTGACCTTTACAGGTAGCTTCACACTATGTCATGACGTCATGAGGGGGCATTGTTTTTGTTCAATAGTCTTACAATGTACGGGATACTGCTGTTTCTGAATCTTACAGTTCTGGTCTTTATTGCATCAAGTTCGTTGGGTTGTTTAGTGCGAAGGGCGCTGATCTGCCCTCGGAGAGGAGGGAGTAGGCTTCTGAAGGACGTGCTACTCAGCAGCTTCCTCCCGAAGCGGAGGCACAAGTGTTCACGTCTGTTTCCCAGTGTCGGTAGACCTAGCTGTTCGCAGGCCTCGGCGTAGTTGGTGTACCCCTTCCCCAGGATGATTCTGCAGGCCCTCTTTTGTATGGTTTCGAGCTGCCATGACTGTTTGTTAGTCCAGGACTCCAAACGGGGGCTGTATATTCCAGTACTGGCCTCACATACGAAGTGTACACTATAACGAAATCAGGGATCGACCGGTAGGTTGAACTTTCTCAAGCGCCTCAGTATGTAAAGACTTTTACTGCTTTGTTTAGTCATGTGGTTGACCTGGGTGTTCCATTTGAGATCAGACTGTATCCATATCCCCAGTAGCTTTGCAATGTCCACGGTCTGGAGTGTATGCCCGTCGATCTGCAGGGACGGCAGAGGTGGAGGGGTTCTGGTGACACAGATGTGCATGACCTTACATTTGTTGGGATGAAGTTTCATTTTACTTTCTTCTGTCCAAAGTTCGAGGTCGGTGAGGTCTTCTTGTAGTGATGCCTGGTCATGTATGAGCCTTGTTTCTATCATTTCTATCAGCTTAAATTGTACATGTAGCTGAAATTGTAAAAGCAACAAAATTCTAGTAAACTTGAAGTCACCAGCAAGACTGGAGGCAGAGGAGCCGGCTTTCCTGAAGCACTCCTCAATGGTCTACGAGCTGGTCTCTCTCCGTGCCTTTCCACCCACTGGATACCGCCCAAGACCATAACCTTCTTGGAAATGTCAATGCCGGTTGCTTCCATAACTACATAGTGCTGTCTGTCACAGGGGGTGGCACAGGGGCAGCAGGCACAGGGGCAGGCACAGGGGCAGCAGGCACAGGGGGTTGCACAGACACAGCAACAGGCACAGGGGGTGACACAGGAGCAGGCACAGGGGGCTTGCGATGCTTTAGCTTTACAGTCTGAATATTCCCATGGTCCATCGGCTGGAGTTTGCTGGTAGTGTTGGGTGGAAAGAATTGCCGCTGCGCGTTCTGGAGGGTGACATTTGGGTGGCTCGGCGCATTGTCCGTAAACAACAGGATTTTCCTTCCCTCTAGCCAGTTGCAGAAAATGTCTGACGTCATCCATGCTTTTTTGTTGTTCCTGTAGGTCACAGGCAAGGTCGGTACCGGTGTAGCAATGTTCTTGAAGCACACTGGTGTCCTATTTACCGATCACCAAGGGCTTCTCTTTCTTTCAATCCATGTTAGCGCACAGCATCATTGTGAGTCTCGCCTTTGACTGTTTCATGCCGCTGCACTTTTCTCCACCGACAAAGAGGGTCTTTGATGAAGTTGTCCTGTAAAACACTCCGGATTCATCCATGTTGTAAATGCCTCTAGCCTCGGCAGAGTTCATGAGTCTGTACTTGAAGTCCAAGCCGTATCTTTATTAATTATTTCCTTCAAGGTTAAGGCAAGCACACATTTTTTCAATCAAATTCATCATTTCAATCCTCCTTGATTTTTCTAGCAAATGAAGAGTCTCTCTCGTAACCGTTCCATTCATTCTTCCCCACAAGAATTGATAAGTTACTTTTTCAATCTCCTTTGCGCACTCAAATGGTACTTTAAAAATGGGAGCAATGTACCATAGAGTTGGAGCAAGCAAACAATAAATTATTACCTTCCTCCTTTCTATTGCAAAAGTATTAACTTCCCATTTTGCTTGATCTGCCTTATATTCATTTCATCTTTGGTTTCAATTCAAAACAGCCAAATTCCCATACTCCAAAGTACCACCCAGCAAATTAATTGTAGTGTTCGACCATTCATTTTGATCTGCCAACTAAGTGCCTCCATGTGTAGCTTTTGGTTACAGGTTCCAGACCCTTTGCAGTTATACGCAGTGTAGTTTATGCGGTGTTAATTTTTAGCATACAACAGTTCGGTAATTTCACCCTAAACGTACATCATACAGAGGTTTCCCTGCTCTCCTCACCATGCATCGTCAGCTACGTCCATGATCCAGCAGTCATCGGCGTTTCGGCCCTTTACGTAGTACACCTCTTGTCGGCGGGGCATCAGTGATGGCCAGTCACTGCCTGGCGAGGAGTTGTCTCCACGACCAGTGGGGGGCTTCTCGGGCCGTCTCCACTATCTTTCGCGTCGGGTTTCTGCTCTTTCTTCCTACAAATCTAAGGAGTTCGAGGGTTCTCCACGTTGATTCTACAATAAAACCCCTACAGACAGCTTCCACTACAGCAGGCTAGTAGCTCCTGGTATGGTATTTTTGTAGCTTCATTTCATGGGCCTCTTCCACTTTATCTTCCTAGGGTACCGTCAGCTCTAGTAGCACCAAGTGTGTCGTCTTCCTGGGATACATAATCAGATCTGATCTCTTTCGGGAGCTCGAGTTGGTTACCGATATCAGCTTATATCACCTTACTGTTGTCATAAATTAATACCTGGCTGCTCTCTTTGCTTCTTCTCTTTGGTCGTCCCTTTCTCTCTCTCTTTTACGAAACCGATGAACTGCATTTCTTTTCTTTTTTACCCTTACCCTTCCTACACCCGCACACGAGTTAATATCGAGCCGTCCTCTGTGAGGGAATACGCATAATTTTCCAGCATTTTCATCGCTAAAATATTTTAGAATAGAATGACGGAAAGAAATATACATGTACAAAGAAATATAAACACATATAGTGCATGGTAAAAATGTCGACCTACAAAATTTAAACATGTGGTTCCAGAGTTCATAATCAGCGCCCAAAGATTCATCTTGTTGGCGTTCCGTCGCCGTCCATCCGTCGCCTGTCACACTCCATCTTACAGGCCTGACGATACCTGATGATTTCTAGGTGAAGAAGGCATCACTGCCCGTGTAGTCAGCCTCCTGTCGCTCACAGTACTTCTTCTTTCCCCAGCACAAAGCCAACCATATTTTGAAGCTATTAACTGACTCTGCTTTCACGACCTCTACTGGCAATGAGTTCCATTTCTGTACTGTCCTAACTGCAAACGACGCACAGTAGATTTGGCCAGTGGCACAGATAACCTAAGATAATGACCTCTCGTCGTCTGGTGCTGACCCTCCGTACTAAAAGCAGTACGAAGGACCGAAGGACCGAAGCCCAACGCCGAAGTATGGCTTTCAAAGCAAAATGTACTACCTGCCCCCCCCCCCCCCCGGCTAACTATTTGACCTAAGATGGCTGTCCACTTCAAAGGTCCGAAAATGCATTCAATTTTTTTTTTAAATCATATTTTTCTCTGTCACCCTTAAGAAGCAGTTTACATGTGCTTTTGGCCGGGCTCCTTTGTTCTTACTAACTGGGTAACTGGCCTCGGCGTGGTCATTGTCCTCTACAAGAGGCTAGTGAAGAACAATAGGCGGCTCCCCGTCTTCCTCACTCCCCACGCTACTACTACTACCTTCTATGGCTTCTTCCACAACATCACGCCCACCAACTTTCCTGTTTATTATTTGTTGTGCCTTTGTCCGACAAAGCTTGCCTCTCTACTCTCCCAAACGAAATCTCCCATGCCCGAAAGTGCCACCGTGCAAATCAACAGTAGTCACGAGTAGTGTTCGACAATTGTTTGATTTTGACTGGTCCTTCCTTTCTGTTCCTCCATTTCCATAATCAGAGAGCTTCTGTCTTTCCTCTGTTCATTTTCCCCCCCGTCCCCTGTTCATGTTTATATCATGAAATAAAATGGCTATTGAATGATCCATTAAAAGTATTGCATTAGAGTCATCAGCAAACGTACTTTTTTTCTTCTCCACACCGTTTGGGAGACGCACCCCTTCAATAGTTGTATCTTTCCTGATGAGACATGCTGACGGATCTATATTATGTATAAAAGTGGGGACAAGGAACAACCTTGCATCACTCCTGTCCGAAGCATGATCTTTTCTGATAGATCACCATTGATTATTTTTTTACAATATGCTTGACAATATAAAGTTCTTATGTAACTTAACACATCTGCATATCCCATCTTTGTAAGTACTTTGTTTAAATAATCATGGTCGACTCGATTAACAGCCTTCTCTTGATCTAACGATACAAAAACTCCTTTGTCACATTTCTCTGTTCCATATATTAAGTTATGTTCTTGAAATCTAATAAGCTGTCTGATATCTTCCTACAACTTTGGTCTTCATGAATAACAAACTTTAAGTGTGTTTAAGTCTGTTAGTCAGTGCCTTTGAGGGGATTTTGTAGTCAACGTTTAGAAGTGAAATTGGTCTTTTATTCTTAATCTCCAATAAATCACTTTTTTTTTATTCCACAGAGCGATAAGTCCTTCCCTTTGTGAGGATTAAAGTATCCCTTCCACTAACCCTTCATGGAGAACGCCAGACTCTGTAACATGGTACGAATTTCAGAATGCCCCAGAATGTAATATAGAATTCTTTAGGAAGCCCATCGCTGTCAGGGCCTTTTCCATCGCTAAAACATTCCAATGCATTGTAGTACTCTGCTTCAGAAAGGGGGCTTTTCATATGATTTCTCTGCTCTTGTCGTATCATTTGACTTGACTGAACAATTCATATTGTGCAGTTTTGACTGTCTGTTCTTTAGAAAATATATCATCATAATATTTTTCAAAAACCTTGTGGGTACCTGTTTGTGTTTGTACAAGTTCTTTCTTTTTTTCTTCTTTTTTTTACCCAAAATACCACCTAGAGCTCGCCCAGCAGAATCAGCAAGAACACTAGAGGCTGAGCTGAAAAACAGCTTTACCGTCTTTATTCTGTATCTTATTGATCTCCATCCCTCTTTCTGCTTCTCTATAGCTAGACAAGAAAAGTTCATGGGTTTTCTCACCTTCTTCTTCCCATCCTATTCTAGATCTCTTTGTTTTTCTTCAGGTTGAGGTAGCCAATTTCGTCATATCGATGAATCTGCCTCACTTCTTGGCCAGGTCAGAGGCCAGAAGAGCTTTTAACTGTTGCTGGTATGATAGATGGTATAGGGGGATGACCATACTAGTAATTAGTTTAGCTGGGCCACCTTCTCCCTGAAGGAGGACAGGGGTGGTGAAGTTGCTATTTCTGTAGGTAGAGAGCTCCCGTCTACGACCGTGCGCGGAAAAAAAGAACATTTCTCTGTAAGCTGTCCTGCAGCGGAGGTTTTCGAGTTAATACTGGGACAATTTAACGAGGAAACTTGAAGAAGGTTGTAAGTCTATTTTTTTCCGTCTTGTCTGTAGCGTCTCCAGACCCAAGTCTTGTAACATGGCTCCTACACTGAAAGACCGGACCGGAAACGGCAACAATCCACCTTAACAGCTCTGTGCTGGAATTTCTTTAAAACAGTAATAGTGATGTCCTTGTTGCCCACACTCTTCTTGCGTACTCTAGGGTTGGTCTAATATAACCAGTGCTTTGTAAGCTGCTTCCTTGATGGCTTTGGTTATCTTTATATGTTGTGTCGAATAAAGCCGAGAGATCTGTTAGCTATGTTGGCGATATCTGCAATTTGTGGAACCCACTTTAAGTTCTTCCTAAATGTGATATTTCAATAGCTTTTAAGTATACCAAAGTATTTTTTTTTCAATTCAGCCAATCCCTTCACTATATCCCCATTTGTATTCGGCTCATCCAAAAGACAAGTAATTTCTTTTCAGGACATCATCCTTTGCCTTTGAATCCTGACGGAATTCGTTATAATCAAATTCCTAATTTTCTCTTTCGTGTTATCTCACCATGTTCTTTTGTTTGAGAAAAGGGTGTCAAATTGTCAATAGTACCCAAACATTAAGGCATTTTTTTAATTGTTCTGAAAACACTCATCTTGTAGAATTGATATATTACATCTCCATGATTCCTTCCCTATTTGTATTTCATCCATTATGTCTTCAAAATACATACAAAATCCATCAAGATCTGAGAAGGAAACAGTGAACCTCTAAACTCCTTTAGCTTGAATAAATTCTATCAAGTTACACTATATGCCTCTATCCGTATTTCTCTAAGTATACAGTCTATCGAAGGAGTTCTCCTTTTTCCACAAGTCTTCCAAATCAAACAATTGACCTCCCCCTTGGCTAAATCTATGGTTTCACACAATTCAAGTCCCCACATAGGATAATGTTTTGCGTTCCTTTTTTCAGAACAGAGAAATATCCGCAAGATCTGTCTTCTTTTGTTGCACATAAAGGGCTTTAAAGTTCTGAATAATGCCCTGATCTAGCGGCTGGATCAGTGGCGTGTTGTGGGCAGGTAGGAACATCAGGCGGATGTTGCTCAGGGGGACGTCATGAGGATGAACCGTACAGTTGTCCAGGAGAGGCAAGATCTTCTTCCACCTCTTTCCCATCTCTTCGTCGACGTTCCGCACCCAGTCCTTGAAGATGGCGGCCGTCATCCAGGCTGTCTTGTTGTTCTCCCAGGGTAACGGAACACACTTAGCTCGGAAGCAACTCGGCGTCTGGCTTTTTCCGATGACCAGAGGAGTCAGTTTGTCGGTTTCAGTCATGTTACAGCAGAACATGACACTGATTCTGTCCATGACCTTCTTGCTTCCGGACAACTTCTGTCTTCTGAGCCAACGTCCCCCTGTGTAGTGCGCGATCCAAAAGGCCGGTCTCGTCGCAGTTATAGATGTCTTCACTGTCACAGTCTTCTAGAATGGTAGGCAGAACGTCTCTTACCCAGTCCTCCGCGGACTGCGTCCTTCTTCTCGCCATGCGCTCTGATGAACTTTATGTTGTTCCGCTTCTTTCATCGGCCCAGCCATCCCTCGGTGGGTTCGAAGTCGTGGTCACCAAGGCCTGCTGCCAGCTGCTTGGCCTTCTCCATCAGGATGGGGCCGTAGAGTGGGGCATCCTTCGCTCTGCCATTGACGAACCAGCGCATGAGAGCCTCTTCTACGTCTTTATTCTTGCCCTCTTGCTGCCTCTTCCTGTTAGGATTGCTGTTGGATTCCCACTACCGCAGGATGGCTGCTCGGTTCTGATTCACCCTGCATTCCGTCCGCGATATCTTTGGAACGCTGTTCAGGAGCTGGATTACATTAACTTTATCTGCTAAGGTTAGCTCCACTCTCTTCCTCGGTGGTTTGGCGTATTTTTTGTTGCATTTTGAATTTTTTTCCCAATTAGCCGATTTGGGCTTTGCACATAGGGGGTGCTGTATACAATGGCGCTAATGGGAACGGTTTTGGATTTCAGAATTCTTTGCAACACGTACAAGCCGACTTTTGCGCCAATGTGTATTGCAAATAGCTGGTTTCCACTGTATTTGTTTGGCGCTTAAATATTATATATTTTATACGTAGACAGATCGACCTTTAATTAAATCTAATGTCAGAAACCTTCCCTGCACGTCCCTAGCCACATTAATCAATTTAATATTGCTTTGTCTAGAAAAAAGAATTCCAACCCCACACGATTTCTCCTTCCTTAAAAATTTGAAAACCTTGTATCTCATGTCATCATTCCTCAACCCGTTAACATGCTTAGAATACTTAGAGTAATAAGCCAACCTTGAAGAATGAAAAGCATTACATCTAGAACCTGAAGAAATAAGGGCGAATTCACCTAATCTCGCCTAATTCCATCCTCATCTGGCATGAAGAGTCGGGAACCATGGTTGGTTGCCTCCAGCACTAGATTTCTCCATATCCTTTCATGTTCTTCTCCTACTGTGTTTAGTAAACTAGAGAACTGCCTGTCCATCCCGCCAAGAGGAGTGAGCTCCGTGGATTGCTACCTTTTGCTTTCTGTGGAGGAGAAAGACCTGTATCCACTTGACAATGTCCCCATATGATTGCAGTTTGACAAGCAACCTCTGGTGTGGAACTGAGTCGAATGCTTTCCTAAAATCCAGGTAGACAGTATCCACCGGTTCCCCCTCTTGTGACCAGTCGTTTATTGACCACACGTAGTTGTTTGGTGCAAGATCTTTTGGGGACCTGCCAATCTGCCTGTACCCTCTCCCTGCCTGTGAGAAATTTAAATACTTGAATCATGTTTCCTCTATCTTTTCTAAATTTGAGCGATGGCAGTTTTAACCTCTCCAGTCTTGTGTTGTAACTTGAGTGCTCATGGAACTCATGTACCGTAGGTCGTTTACCAGTACATCCCTAGCCAGGCTTACTAGCCTATAATTGTCTGGGTCCTGTCTACTTCTCTTCTTATGGATTGGGGTTATTTAGGCAGTTTTCCAATTTACAGACTTTTTGAAGATAACAGATAAGGGGTTCTCCTCTCTCCGCTTCCGCTCGGCAGGTTGTAAACAAGTGGTACTTCTCTAAGGTGTCCCTCCCTTCTCCCGGGTTGCTGCACCGCGCACAGACGTCTGTACATGTCCACAGTCGCTCCACAGGTGCCCTCACCGGCCTTCAGTGGAACATGCCCCGGCGATGAAGTGGACGCTGCAGGAGTCCCCGTTAGGGTGGCGACTGTGGCATGACGTCCGCCTGCAAGCAGAGTCGGGTGGCCTGGCAGTAGTTGACCTCTCCAGCGCCAAACGTCAATGTCCTTCGTACTTGTGAAGCAGAGTCGGGTGGCCTGGCAGTAGTTGACCTCTCCAGCGCCAAACGTCAATGTCCTTCGTACTTGTGAAGCAGAGTCGGGTGGCCTGGCAGTAGTTGACCTCTCCAGCGCCAAACGTCAATGTCCTTCGTACTTGTGAAGCACAGTCGGGTGGCCTGGCAGTAGTTGACCTCTCCAGCGCCAAACGTCAATGTCCTTCGTACTTGTGCAGGGATAAGGGAAGAGAACGCACAAACATACACATACCTAGCCTGACCACCATTACTATCAACTCCCTCAGAATAGTGGAGACATTTCTCCCGACTTTAACCAGTACTTCAACCACATGCATACGGTCACGACCTCTCTTGACCAAACTACATTTTTACTCATGACTACAGGTCATCCTAATGCCACTGACAACTAAGGTATATGCTATAATATGACATGCACTTACACAAATTGTCAATTTGGGAAGAGGCAACCACCTTATCTTACTAAAAGCAGTACGACTTACCGAAGGACCGAAGCCCAACGCCGAAGTATGGCTTTCCAAGCAAAACGCACTACTCGCCTCCCCCCGGCTAACTATTCGCCCTCAGATGGCTGCCCACTTCAAGGTTCGAAAATGCATTATTTTTTTTACAACTCATTTTTCTTTGTCGTTCTACAGAAGCAATTTACATGCGCTTTTGTATGGGACTCCTTCGTTCTCTCTAACGGGGTACCTGACGTAGTCATTGTCCTCTACACTACTCTAGACTACACGAGGTTCTACCGGGGGCTGTACAAGAACAATAGGCGGCTCCCCGTCCTCCTTACTACCCTAGCTACTACTACTTACTACTACTACCTTCTATGGCTTCTTCTACAACCTCACGCCCATCGCCATCTTCCGACAAACCTTGCCTCAAAAGTGCCACCCAGTAAATTGATAGTAGTATTCGACCATTGTTTAATTTTGACTGGCCCTTCCTTTCTGTTCTTCCATTTCAATAACCAGAGAGCTTCTGTGTTCCTCTGTTCAATTTTGCCCCCGTCCCCTGTTCATGTATATGTCTATATCATGAAATAAACTGGTTATTGAATGATCCGCGGAAAGTACTGCATTAGAGCCATCAGCAAACATATTTAATATTTTTTTTCTCCACACCGTTTGGAAGACGCACCCCTTCAATGTTTGTATCTTTCCTGATAAGACACGCTAACGGCTCTAAAGCTCTGCCAAACATATTTTCTGATAAGTTGCCATTGATTATTATTTTACAGTAGGCTTGACAATTTAAAGTTCTAATGTAACTCCTAAATACATCTCCATATCCCATGTTTTTAAGCACTTTGTTTAGATAATAATGATCGACTCGATCAAAGGCCTTTTCCTGATCAAAAAAATACAAAAAGTCCTTTCATATTCTTCATTTCCATATATTCAGTTGTGTTATCTATTTAAATTCCAGTAAGTTATCTGATATCTTCTTATCCAGAACCGCACAAGTTTGATCTTCATCTATAAAAAACTTTAAAGTGTGTTTTCGTCTATTAATTAGTCAGTACTTTTGAAAGGATTTCATAGTCAACGTTTAGAACTGAAATTGGTCTTTTATTCTTAATCTCCTATTCATCACTTGTTTTATTCAATAAAGTGATAAGTCCTTCCCTTTGTGATGATGAAAGTATCCCTACTATTCATCCTTCATGAAAAACGTCTGGGCAGGGCTTTACACTGAACGTGCTGACCGAGACGGGTGTGAACAAAGTTTCCCGCCGCCGGCTGTGACCTCATGTACAGATCCGTCAATCAAGCCTATGGAGGCTCCTCATTGGTCTGTGTCTGCAAGCCCGACCACATGGTGGTTTAGGCTTACACCGTTTCGCGGGCTTTTATGGGCTGTAGTAAATACTTAATGTAACCCCTGAGCTCGCAATAAAATCGGTATATATCATGAATTAAACTGGTTATTGAATGATCCCTGGAAAGTATTGCATTAAAGTCATCAGCAAACATACTTAGTTTTTCTCTACGCCATTTGGGAGACGCACCCCTTCAATATCATAAGTATATTTCCTGATGAGACACGCTAACGACTCTAAAGCTATCATGTATAGAAGCGGGGACAAGGAACAACCTTGCCTCACTCCTCTCCCAAACACGGTCTTTTCTGATAGGTTGCCATTGATTATTATTTTACAATAGGCTTGACGATATTAAGTTCTAATGTAACTCCTAAATACATCTCCATATCCCATCTTTGCAAGCACTTTGTTTAAATAGTCATGATCGACTCGATCAAAGGTCCTTTCTTGATCCAAAGATACAAAAACCCCATTCATATTCCTCTATTCCATATATTTAGTTATGTTCTTTATGTAAAGTCCAGTAAGTTGTCTGATATAGTCCTACCCGGTACCACACAAATTTGGTCTTCATGAATAACAAACTTTAAAGTGTGTTTAAGTCTATTAGTCAGTGCCTTTGAGGGGATTTTGTAGTCAACGTTTAGAAGTGAAATTGGTCTTTTATTCTTAATCACCTATTCATCACCTTTTTTTTTATTTAACAAAGTGATAAGTCATTCCCTTCGTGAGGATGAAAGTCTACCTGTCATTAACCCTTAATTCAGTACATCAGTAAGATGGCATTTCAGAATGCCCAAGAAAGTCACATAAAATTGTTTAGGAAGCCCATCACTCCCAGGGCTTTTTTGCAATTGCTAAAACTTTCCAATGCATTGTGATACTCTGTGTCAGAAAATGGGATTTCCATATGATCTTTCCGGCCTTGTGGTATTACTTTAATTAGTTATCTATATGACGTAAAGTTTATTTTGGGCGGTTTTGTCAGTTTGTTCTTTAGAAGATGGTCTCCTGGCTGGTCTCTCTCCACGCCTTGTCCGCCCACAGGATGGCGTCCAGGACTGTGACTTTCTTGGCGATGTCGATTGCTTCCTTGTCTTCATGTGGTGTTGCTAGGATCTTATTCAAGTGGCACTTTCTGTACTTCATCAGCTTCACAGTTTGAATAATTCCCTAGTGTTGGGTGGTTAGAATTTCAGCTGTACGTTCTGGAGCTGTACATTTGGGTAGATCGGCGCATTGTCAGCAAACAACATAAATTTCTTTCCCTGTAGCCCCATCTTCCTGTCGAGATTGGCAAGCAAGTCACAGAAAATGTCTTGTTGTTCTTGTAGGTCACAGACAGGGTCGGTGTAGCAATGTTATTGAAGCACCTGACCTGTTGTATGTATTGACTTTTGCAATTTTATGACTCCAGTGGCTACTCTTTCACTCTAACCATGTTAGCGCACAGCATGATTGTGAGTCTCTCTTTCTTTGGACTGCTTTCGGGAACTTGAGTTGGATACCGATATCAGTTTGTAAATGACCCAATCACTGGCTGCTCTCTTTGCTTCTTCTCTTTGGTCATCCCTTTCTCTCCCTCCTTTACAAAGGACAGGTTTTGGTACCAACGAACTCTCTTGACCAAAATACAATTGGACTCATTACTAGTATACAGGTCATCCTAACGCCAACAGCTAAGATATATGCTTTATATACATATATACACTTACATAGATGTCAATTGGGAAGGGGCAACCACCTTATTTAACTAAAAGCAGTACGAATCATCGAAGCCCAACGCCGAAGTATGGCTTTCCAAGCATAACGTGCTACCTGCCTCCCCCGGCTAACTATTCGCCTAAGATGGCTGCCCGTTATTTCAAAGATCCGAAATTACATTGATTTTTTTTCACATTTTCTAAACTTAATTTTCTCTGTCTCTGTATCAAAAGTACCCCAAAATCAAAACATTTTTCTAATTCTTTCTGAAAACACTCATACTGTAGAATTGAGATATTACATCTCCATACCCCCTTCCCTACTTGTATTTCATACATTATGTCTTCAAAATACATACAGAATCCATCAAGGTCTGAGAAGGGAACAGTGATTCTCTGAAATCTTTTAGCTTGAATATCTTTTGATGCATTAATTATATCCAGTCTCCACTGTATACTACTATTTCTCAAAGTAAACATTTTATCAAAGGAATTCTCCTTTCTCCACAAGTCTTCTAAATCAAAAAGGTTAGACAAACCGACTTAATCTCCATAGCCCCGGTATTCTTTCATGTTGGATAATACTTGGATTGCTCCTCTTTTGTCTATGCTTGCCACACAATTGAAGTACCCCGCATAATATAATATTTGCGCTCCTTTTCTTCAAAAAGTTGGATATTTCCGTAAAAAACTCTCTTCTTTGATTGTATTGATTTGGTGCATAATTATGACATATTTTATACATAGACCTTTAATTACATCTACTGTCAGTAACCTACCCTGCACGTCCCCAGGCCACTTTGATTAATTCAATATTACTGTGCCTAGAGAAGAGAATTCCAACTCAACATGATTTAGTTGACCCCATGCTCCACACTGCATTCCCGCTCATTGTTTGGACCATTTTGCCCAGTCTGCCCTATCCCCAACATGACATTCTTGCAAACAAAAGTATTTGACTCATTCAATAGACATTTTTTTTCATAGATTCTTTTCAGGACATCCTCCTTTCGGCTTTGAAACTTGACGGAATTCTTTATATTAATCAAATCCCTAACTTTCTCTTTCACGTTATTACACCAATTATCAAAAGTACTCGAAACATTTTTTTAAATTCTTTCTGAAAACACCCATCTTGTAGAATTGAGATAATACATCTCCATTCCCCCTTCCCAACTTGTATTTCATCCTTTATATCTTCAAAATATATGCAAAATCCATCAAGGTCTGAGAAGGAAACAGTGGTCCTTTGAAATCTTTTAGCTTGAATATCTTTTGATGCATAAATTCTATCCAGTCTACTCTGTATACAGTACTACTATCCGTATTTCTTTAGGTAAAGATTCTATCAAAGGAATTCTCCTTTGTTCACAAGTCTTCCAACTCAAACAATTGACAAACTGACTGAATTTCCTTAGCCCCTGTATTCCCTTATGTTGGATTACCGCCACTTTTGTCTAATTTTTTGCTTTCCACACAATTAAAGTCCCCACATAATATGATTTGGCGTTCCTTTTCTTTAAAAAAAACATGGGTATTTTCTAAAAAAACAAACTCTTATTGCTGGCTTTGGTGTGTCGGAGTCGTCTTCATCGTCACTCTCTTCCATCTGATGAATGTCGCTCAGCATCTCCATCCCGTTGAATGTGGATTCGTTGTTGTTGCAAGTGGCCAGGTCCCCATCAATCTGGACCAGTTCCTTAATCTCACAGCCTAAAGCTCCTGGCAGAGCTTCTCTACTCTGACTGGGATGTCCCCCTCTGGTGTCAGATCTTGTGGTATGGCTTCCTCTAGTGTTTCCGTAGGTTGCGTTGGGGGAGGAAACTGACTTGCGAAAGCACCTCTCAATGGTCGTTGGCGAGGATTTTCCAACTCTCTTAACTCATGTGGTATCCTTTTATCAACATGATTTAACAGTTTGTCTTGTGCAGTTTTTTCGGTTTGTTCTTTGGAGAATAAATCGGTATAAAATTCTTCAAACACCTTATGAATACCTGTTTGTGTTTGTATATCTTTACCGTCTGTATTCTTTATCTTATTGATTATTTTCTTTCCCCTTTCTACTTCCCTCGTCAAGAAAAATTTCGCGGGTTTCTCGTCTTATTCTAGATCTTATTTTGATACCTTCATTTTCTCTTTTTAATATACCATTATATTTCTCTTTTACTTCAGCCAATTCCTTCACTATATCCCCATTATCATGGGAATTATCCCATAGACAAGTGGTTTCATTGATTCTTTTCAGAATATCATCCTTTTCTTTATTGTTTTGCTTTTGAATCCTGGCGGAATTCTTTATGATTATATCCCTAATTTTCTATTTTACGTTATCCCACCATATTCTTTTGTCTGGGAAGAAGGGTATCAAAAGTACCCCAAACTCAAAACATTTTGAAATTCTTTCTGAAAACGCTCATCTTGTAGAATTGAGATATTACATCTCCATACAACTTTCCCTACTTGTATTTTATCCATTATGTCTTCAAAATATATACAAAATCCATCATGCCTTGAGAAGAGAACAGTGATCCTCTGAAATTTTTTTAGCTTGAATATTTTGTTTATGAATATATTCTGTCCTGTCTACTCTGCATATTACTATCTATATTTAAGTAAGTAAAAATTCTACCAAAGAAGTACTCCTTTCTCTATAAGTCTTCTAAATCAAATAGTTGACAGATTGAAACTCCTTGCCCCGGTATTCCCTTCTGTCGGAATTCTGAATGACCCCCCCCCCCCCTGTTCTAAATCTATCTATACGTATCTTTCGTTGGGCACTTAGCAATAGATATCTTCCCATGCCTTGACAAGGTAGCTTGTAAAATACCATCATCCAGGTTCGCAGGAACGTCAGACTCTCGGTATAGAGTCCTGAGACAGTCCACACGGCTAGACGTAGCGTTGTAGACCGGGGCAGCGTCTGGCTGCTCCTCCCCACCGGTGTTCGCCACGGGCCGGGCCTGGGGGGACCCCACGGGGTGCGCCGTGTGCCCCCCTACAGACAGACCCCCCCCCCCCTTTAAGCCACGTAGTACTACGTACACGAACCATAACCATTAACACTCACTTGGTCCTATGTTGATCTTATCCTAATTGTTGCATCCTGCTTCTTGGCAAAGCAAATAAATGTAACCTCAAAAGTATTTTTCCTAGCCTCTTTAATCAATCTAAAAATACTCTGTCTAGAAAAAAAGAATTCCAACTCCACCTGACTTATTTGACCGCATACTCCATACTGACTTACCACTCCATCTTTTCGACCATTTCTCCCACATCTCCGACATGGCATTCTTACAAACAAATTATGTCAAATTTCTTCTTCCTTAAAAATCGAACACTTGATTCCCTCATCCCTCCTCAAACCATTAACATTAAATGTCAATATACTTATGGTTAATAATACTTAATGGTTATGATACTTAAAGTCATAAGTCAAACTTGAAGAAAGAAAAGCATAGATCTAGTATCAGAAGACATTAGGACGGATTAAGGAAATAAAATTAATGCGGGCCAGAAAAACTATTCTCAACGGCTAAAGGAGTCATGGCCAAGATAGTACAAGCTTGCGTAGGATATTTAACACTTACAAACTTACCATACAAAGACAAGGCAGCTTGCATGACTCCCTCACTCAAATATGCAGGAACATTTGTACATGTGAATACCGTCCAAACCCAGTGATTGGGGTATCTGGAAAATGTGCTGTCAGCTTCGTGACATGACTGTTTCTCTTTCCAAGCGTGGATAATGTAACTTCAAAACAATTCTTGTTGGTCTGACGAACACATTGAAAATCGGCAGTCACAACGATACCTTCAATTGTATAGATTTTTTTCCAACAAATGTGTCGTACCAACATCCACTTCATTATCAAAACGAACACTCGCCGTCCCATTCAAGGATTTGTCCGAATTAGACATTTTGTAATGCACAGGAAGAGAAAATGAATAAGAAATTCTGCTCCCACGTGTCTCTCCAAAGAACAAAGAAAAGGAAAATTCCGCTAAACGTAAAAATTACAGCACGTGGAGCTCTTTGAAATGCTAATGCTCCCGGCAAATTCCGGGCAAAGAACCTAATTAAAGAACAATGGAAAAATCTACTCATGGCAAGTGGCACCCAATCAGCAAAGGCTCTCGATCAGACTACTCTACCTACCCACCGCGGCACTGCTGCGATCACCGCAAGCCGATGGATGGACGGAAAGCCGCCTTCCACTCGCTTCTTCTTTCTTCGTCAGCTACTCCAAATACCAAGCAGTACGTATCACCTTGTTATCAACATCAGCATCACTTATTTTCCAACTCAAAGCAAGGCAGACAGATTATCCGCTGGTCTTCAGAGCAGTTATCACATAACGTTATCTTACAATTCTCTTTACCTCTTCGGTACACACATGACATGCTGCATGCATGTTCATTGACATTACAGGGCTCGAAATTCATTTTTGGGATTAGGTGCACTGGTGCACCCAGCTTAAAAAATTTGGGTGCACCAAAAAATTTTTGGGTGCACCACTTAAATTTAAGTAGAATGTAAAAAAACTAGTAACAAAACTTAGTTACAAGCTATCAAATTCTTAAACAAGTAACATGACAGACATTTTTATTGTCTTTCTAACACTTAGATGTCAAGAGTATACTAGTATACTTGATATCTTTCCATACATAAACCTTAGAAAATATTTGGGTGCACCCACTGAAAATAATTGGGTGCACAGCTCCAATTTTGGGTGCACCTGGGTGCACATGCACCCAGTATTTCGAGCCCTGCATTAACTGCATACTCCATTTTATAATGTATGGCACTGGATGAATTTTTCATCAACTTCAGCTGAGTCTTTCAAAACTTCAGCCCTGGTGGATGTAGACTTGGCTACTTCGAATTCTGACTTCTTCTATCTGAGATACATCGATTTTTTTAAATGGCATCATTGTCATTTGCTTATTTTGTGTCATCGCTCTTTGTCCAAGTATTCCATGGAGAAGTGAGTCTGGCATAAAATTTGGGACGATTCTTTTTGGGTTGAGTTTATTTAGATTGACAATTAGCCTCATAAGAGGCTATTCTTCCTGTGGTCTACACATTCATAACTATACAGTTAAAAACATACAGAGACAAAGTGATAATAGATAGTAGAAGTAACATAATTCCTCATTGTCAATATTTACAGTCCAATACTTGCTAATTGTCGCCAGTGCTGTTCCACAACTGTGACATACTGTACAGAAAGCGCCTTTTCTGAGAGTCAGATTTGGTTTCGGCAGTCTGATCGTGTTCATTCTGGTTGAGCGTGTTTGGTAGTTATGAATCTCAGACTGGAAGGTGATTTTGTCGTACAGAGCTTTTGATTGTTAGGTGAGCATTATTTTTACGAAAGCGGTAAGGCTTATCTGTTGAGCTCGGTCCCTTAGTCAGCCCATAAGGTCTTCAGCATAGTGTCCACGTGTGTATGACGATCACAACAAAGAGAAAGTGTTGTCCAATAGCTTATTCTGAACCACCTGTAGTCTTTTTATGCTGTTCTGTATTGTGTTCCCCCAAACGGAGCAGCAGTAGTCCATATGTGGAATTATCAAGGCGTTGACTACGGCTATTCTTTGCTATTCTCCGCTGACGTGGTAATAAGTCCTTAAGTCCCCTCACCTGTGCCAAGCTTCTGTTGCACTTCTTATCAGGTATGTTAGGTATGCCCTTGATCGTTACAAACTGGACATCTAATTTCACCTTCGCGTGCCACATTTCCAAATTTTAGAGATTTGCTACATTTCTTATACGGACATTGTGCTAGATTGTAGTGATCTATCTTCCCAAAATTGTTGCACACCTGTTGTTATCCTACTTATCTCCCCAAGATGATGGCATTGCCAATCCTTAGACCATTTGGTATGTTCGTTTCTAGTTCCAGTCTGTACTGGCGAATGCCCTTCATAATCTTATCGTAAGACGATGGATAAGTTGGGCACTTAGCAATAGATATCTTCCTATGCCTTGACAAGGTAGCTTGTAAAATACAATCATCCAGGTACGCAGGAACGTCAGACTCTCGGTACCGAGTCCTGAGACAGTCCACACGGCTAGACGTAGCGTTGTAGACCGGGGCAGCGTCTGGCTGCTCCTCCCCACCGGTGTTCTCCACGGGCCGGGCCTGGGGGGACCCCACGGGGTGCGCCGTGTGCCCCCCTACAGACAGACCCCCCCCCCCCCCTTTAAGTCACGTAGTACTACGTACACGAACCATAACCATTAACACTCACTTCGTCCTATGTTGATCTTATCCTAATTGTTGCATCCTGCTTCTTGGCAAAGGAAATAAATGTAACCTCAAAAGTATTTTTCCTAGCCTCTTTAATCAATTTAAAAATACTCTGTCTAGAAAAAAAAATTCCAACTCCACCTGACTTATTTGACCGCATACTCCATACTGACTTACCACTCCATCGTTTCGACCATTTCTCCCACATCTCCGACATGGCATTCTTACAAACAAATTATGTCAAATTTCTTCTTCCTTAAAAATCGAACACTTGGTATCTTACGTCATCCCTCCTCAAACCATCAACATTAAATGTCAATATATCTATGGTTAATAATACTTAATGGTTATGATACTTAAAGTCATAAGTCAAACTTGAAGAAAGAAAAGCATATATCTAGTATCAGAAGACATTAGGACGGATTAAGGAAATAGAATTAATGCGGGCCAGAAAAACTATTCTCAACGGCTAAAGGAGTCATGGCCAAGATAGCTGCAGGGTGACTTTCACAAACGTTGGTTTAGCCACACGTACCGCAGAACGTATAGCTCTTTCGTTGCATGAGGGAAGTAGACACGGTAAACTTTGGGGTTTGACAACGGGCTTCTCCTTTTCTCCCAGCTAGTTAGCACAGAACGCAATTGTCACTCTGTCCTTGGCACGCTTGCCACCACTTCAGTCCTCCCCTTACAGTGTCTTGTCAGTACAGGTTCTTTAGTACAGCCCACTCTCATCCATGTTGAATAAGTCACGTTCACTGTAACCCTCGCACAGATTTGGCAATCTCTCTTTCCAGCTCTGTGTGACTTCTGCTGAAACGTCGCCCTTCTCCCTCGACATTTTCCCGAACACTATATGTTGTGGCGTTTCTTGAAGGAGTCCAGCCACCCATTCGAAGCCTTGAAGTCATCTTTCCCCAACTCTTCGGCTATCTCTAGTACCTTAACTTGTAATATGGGACCACTAACCGTTAGCCGTCTGGCGGTAGCGTCTTTAAACCATTCCCAGCGGAGAAAGTTGAGGTCCTCGTTGCCGCTTGACTTCAGGCGTTTTCGCTCTATAGGGGCGTGTTGCCTTCCAATTTCTCAGTAATCTTTCGCTTTCGCTTGAGGGTGTTCTCAATGTGCGTCTTAATCCCGCAATCGAACTGGTCAGCAATTTTCCATGAACTCTTCTGAGTCAGATCATAAACGCGGATAACTTCCACTCGTTTCTGCAATGTCAACAGTTTTCTTTTCGGGGATGACACGTTGTGAGCCATTGTCACATAGGTAATCTCTAGAAAAGTGTTCACAGGAAGGCGGGATTTTATACAGCATGACAAAATTGTTTGTATGTTCATTTTGTTCATCAAAGTGGCGGCCGTGCCTGGGCACGATTGAAGCTAAATCATTTTGATTAACTGTGCACCGCCGACCTATGCCATGTGGGGGCATGACGGAACTAGACATGGCAAACTTTTTGGTTTACTTTTATGCTTGTCTTTTCATGTGAACTTTCATATCATTCCAATTCGTCGTTTCGAAGACGCAATATGGATTAGTTTTGAAGCAAGAACACGGCATACTGAAACCCCCATCCTTAGCAACTTTACAATCTTTAAACCTCTTAAAGGTGCTTCAACAGATTTGCTCTTTTTCTGTTTGGTCCTCTTTTCTTCACTTGATTCTTCTGAAATTGGATGACCACGCTTCTTTGTTACCGTTTTCACTAGCAATGCATTTTCATCAGTACTTGTGGACGAAAAACGACCAATTGAGGATTTTTTTAAACACTTTCTGACTCACTAGATGTAGAAAATTGACTGATGAAAGGTTCCACCTCCATTTTCTCAGTACCATGCCCAAAACAGCCTTGAGGCTCAGCTTCAGCTGCTTCCTTATCATGCTGATCAGATTGACTGTCAAGTTTTTCAGACTCAGCTTCTGCCTCAACACGCTGGGCATGTAGTTTTGACTCATAGCAGTCATCGCAAATAAAAACATTTTCATTACTACATTCATTGCACTTAGCATACAATCCTGCATCAAGTGTGGTTTTAGACATTTCGAACAAGGCACATCCTTCTCCCAATATTGCAATAACAAACAATATCTTTCCCACAATTAATACATCTCATTTCTAGTACCGTGTCGTCTTCGGCATTTACTGTGTCATCGTTATAACACACTCAAAATCAGTAGTGTCATTAGTTATATCCACACCTTCATTTGTTATTTCTTCCAATAATCGCCTACACCTACTTCCTCTCCGTTATGAAATATTTTGGAATATCCAAATGACTTTTGGAATCCTGTCAGTCTATGTTGTCATCTACAAAAGTGAAAAAAAAGGAAAATAGTCTACCCGAAAAAAATCAATTAGTTTTCCTTCTAACTGAATGTATTCATCTTAAGGCAGCGAATTCTCCAATGCACCATTGCATCTCCTGTTTCCCAACATATGCATGCTCAAAAATTACTAGGTTGAAACAGCTGTGAATTCCCTGCAGCTGGCCATTTGGTGGTGTTATCAGCAACATTATCAAGTTAAAGTGTGAAATTAAAACGTGATTTGCGTTTTTTTTGCTCCTTCTTCTTCTTCCACTTGTTCGCCCTGTACTCTGCCTTAGAAATATGCTTCTCTGCCAAGTCATTTTTATTTACTCCTGTACCATCGCCCAGCCATTCTTTGACTTATCAGCAAAACAGAATTAACTTCAGAATCTGTCCATCGGCAAGAGATTGTTCGCCTTGTAGCTGTTCCACTGCGATGTCTGTCTTCCTGGCTTCTGCCATCTTGCTCGCATTTTCCAAGTATACATTCCTGCATTAATTCCAGTTTTAAACATTCAGAACAAGTACTTCCTTTCTCTAATAGCAAACGATATCTTTTCGACAATTAAAGCATCTCATCTCTAGTTCCATGTCGTCTTCTGCATCTACTGTCTCATTACTCACCTCATCTTTCTCCGTATCTACAAGAACCGGTTCCTTTTGGATTCTTCTGATTTTGGGTGTCTACCTTTCTTTGTTGCCTTTTTCATTAGATTTTCAGGATCGCTTCTTGTAGACAAAAAAACGACCAATCGAGAATTTTTTCCACTTTCCGACTCTCTATTTGATGTGGAGAACAGACTTACGGAAGGTTCCACCCCCGTTTCTTCTGTACCTTGCTCCGACGAGTCTTGAGGTTGACTGTCAAGTTTTTCAGCCCCAGCTGCTGCCTTTATACGCTGAGCATGTGATTTTGACTCGTAGCCGTCATCACAAATAAAAGCGTTTTCACCACTACATTCATTGCACTTACCCCGCATACAATCCTGCATCAAAT
>NC_049994.1:6288109-6297520 GCF_000003815.2 Branchiostoma floridae | reverse complement strand
CTTTTTTTTTATTCGCTCGCTCGCATCAGTTTTGGAGTTTCCATAGGATGTCATCCATATAATCAAATCAACATGGCCTTACTTTTATGCTTCTTTCTTAGATGGACTTTCATATTGTTCCAGCTCGTTGTCTTAAAATCGCAATATGGCTTAGCTTTAATGAAAGAGCACGACATACTGAAACCATTATCCTTGGTAACTTTACAATCCTTGAACCTCTCCTTTGCTTCTACAGGTTTGCTCGTAGTGAGGAACGATGAACTTGTAACGTGGCAACTTAAAGTCCTATAGGGTGTTAGTTTCGTTTGTCTCTGTCCCGACCTCCTAGCCACCTTCCGCTTCAGCTTGAAGTAGTCGGCTCTCATGGTTTGGAACCGTGTTATGACCTGTTTTTAGCAGTGAGTATGTAAAAGGGAAGACTTTGAACTATATGTATTGTTATTCAAACAACGAAATACTGCAAGGCAAGGCATTCAGAATTAGCATATGAAGTTAAGTTGTGTTAAGACATAAACCGAAAGTGCAAAAAAAAAAGTAGTCCGTGAACTGTCCGGCAGGCCCCTTTTTCCAATTGTGACCTAAGCCTTAATCCTCCAATACAACGAAGCAATTCTTAACTAATGAACACTATAAAGTACTGAATAGATACCTATGAATCTCTAAGTAATATCCTACAATAGAAAATCCCGGCCGCACACAGGGAAAATATTAATATCACACTATATTATATCGGAACACTCGGCGCGCAGCAGAAAAAATTGGGATCAAGAAATGTTCGCTTAACAAATCGTTCTCCTAATCAAGCAGAGCACTAGCGCTACACGAAAGGCAATCTCAGAGCACTCATAAATGTATACCTACTATAAACTAACGCAACACAGCAACCGGCAGGGAGTCAGAAAGCTGTGCCTGGTGCTTTCCAAGATGGCGGTGTTCTTTTTCCTCTCGCCGCTGTAGATGCCGGGCAGCTTTAAATTTGTCGTCTGGGTGACTGCATGTCTTGCCGTCGTGCCGCTCGGGAAGGAAAAGGCGGGAAAACTACTAACAACGCTTCCAAGAATAATGATATTAGTTCGACAGTCCTCTTCTATGTGGTCTGCGGCGCTTGACCTGGACGTCATGTTGGGTCATGTACATGTACCCGTCTCCTTTCCTGTTCTTTCTGACCAGGAATGTCTTTAAAAGCTGCGGCCCTGCTTGCCCTGGATGTGCTGAACAACCGGTAGCAACTTCCGGGGCTAAAAGAGCCACTAACTCACCGAGCAATGCAGAAATTCACAACTTCTTCCACAATTTGTCGTAGGAAAAAACTTAGGCGACCACCATGTTGTATTACCCAGACATGTTTGAACCATTTTGCTTGCTCCACCCCATCCCCCACATGGCAGGCTGGCAAACAAATTAAGTCAAATTTCTCCTTCCTTAAAAAATCAAACACTCGGTATCTTATGTAATCACTCATGAGACTCAACCTTGAAGAATGAAAAGAATAGATTTAGTAACAGAAGGCATTATGGCGGATCAGGGAAACAAATCTAATGCGGACCAAAAAAAATTCTCAATGGCTGATGAAGGAGTAAACTTTAAGGCAAAGATAGCCTCTGGGTGATTTTCACGGACATGGTAAGCCACACCGCAGGACGTATAGCTCTGTCATTGCATATATGCATGAGGGAACTAGACACGGTAAACTTTGCGGTTTGCCATCATACTTGTTTTTTAGATGGACTTTCGTGTCGTTCCAGCTCGTTGTCTCAAAAGAGCAATATGGCTTAGTTTTAAAGAAGGAACATGCCATACTAAAACCCTATCCTTGCTGACTTTGCAATCTTTGAATCTCTCCTTTGCTTCTAGATGTTTGCTCTTCTTCTGTTTGGTCATCTTTAATCTACTTGATTCTTCTGATGCTCGGTGTCCACGCTTCTTCGTTGCCTTTTTCATTACATTTCCAAGATCGCTACTTGTAGAAAAGTGACCAATTGATGATTTTTTCACACTCTCCTATTTACTTTTGGATGTGGAAATTGACTTATGGAAGGTTCCTCCTGTATTTTTTCTACATCTTGCTCAAAAGAACCTTGAGGTTGACCGGCAAGTTTTTTAGCCTCAGCTGCCTCCTTAAGACGCTGATCATTTAGTTTTGACTCGTAGCAACCGTCCTAGGTGAAAACATTTCCCATAGCATTTCTTGCATTTTTTAACAAATTCACTCACTCACTCCTGCGAGCGAGCTCGGAATCTCCCCATAACTAGTTTCCTCCACCCTTCTTTGTCGTCCATCGCTGCGGGAAGTTGCTGCAGGTCCAAACCGCTGTCTTCAGCAAGCTGCTTAATGAACGACTTCCGCGGTCTTCCCCTGCCTCTGTTTCCGTGGTTCGGATTCCACAGTAACAGTTTGTGCACTACTTCATCCTTTGTCCTCCAACAGTGACCTGCAAAACGCAGTCTCCTTTGCCGAATAGTTTCGACTATCGGCGGTATATCCTTGTAAAGGACTTTGTTTGAAATTCGTTGTCTCCATGTGATGTTTAGGACAGATCTCAGCATTCTCGTATATGTGCCGTTGAGTCTTCTCTCTAGGGCTTTTGTCAGCGTCCAACATTCTGACCCATAGAGGAGAATTGATTCTACTGCTGCTCTAAAGAAACTGATTTTTTATTTTAGTTGTTGGACTTAAATCACTTTTCCAGATAACTGACATCTTACTCATGGCTCCCCAAGCTAGAGCAATTCTAACATCCACATCTTTACTAGACTTTCTTATCCACGAACCCAAGTACTTGAATTCTTGCACGCAGGTAAGTGCCTGGCCTTTTGTTGAGACCAGAGTTCCTTCAAGTTGAGTGAACACCATACACTCAGTTTTTGCATCGTTGGCATGTAGTCCAACAATTTTGGAGGCATTTTCAACCTTGTGCAACAATGTCTGTGCTTCTAGTACTATGTTCGAAGTAAGGGCTATATCATCTGCAAAATCTGTGTCAGTTAGTAACTCGGCTGGGTGTCTACTGCTCTTTCTTGGTTTAAGTACAAAACCCGTGAGCTCGGGTTGCTTTGTTTTTTTAACAAACATTCCTGCATTATTTCCGTTTTTGAAAATCCAGAACAAGGTACTTCCTTCTCCCATTAGCAAACGATATCCTTTCGCAATTCATACACCTCATTTCTTGTTCCAAGTCGTCTTCTGCATCTACTGTCTCATCATTACCTACTGAATGTGTCTCCGAGTCCACAAGAACCGATTCTTTTTTTTCTTTTCAACTTCGTATAACTTGTCTTGACTTGTTTCTACGTCACCAACCTTCACCCACGTACTACCGGGGTAATGACTTTAGAGTATGACTTCGGGCACATTTTGAACATATGTCCCTCTGCATCGCATATGGAACAGACCACATCATTTCACACTGGTGCCCTAACTGCAGGGTCCGAGAACATTCACCTCAGGGCATTCGGCATATGAATAGCCCTTCTCTCAGACCATACGGCATATTCTCAGACCATACGGCATATTCTTTTCCAATTCCATCCTATACTGCCTCACCCCTTTATGTATGTTGCTGAAAGGGGGAGGGTACGTGGGATATTTAACGCTTAATACATTACAAAGACAAGGCAGCTTGCATGGCTCCCTCACTCAAATATGCAGGAACAAATGATCATCTTGCCCTTGAAGATACGGAGAAAGTTCCTTGCCTTGCACAACACGGATCTGTAAACAAATTTCAAAAGTTATGTACTGTATAAATAATCCAATGTCTCTTATAATAGATAGTCTCACTTGTAGTGCTGAATCGTCTCCTTTTATTCATTATCCAGTTTTATTAAGCGTGACGTTTTGAACTGAAAAATGCTACATGAAATCGACTTGGATATATGACGGTAATACATAGTAGTGGGAATATAATAGATGGGAATCGATTAACATTCATGTTTTAATGATTCAAATATGATAATCTTGGATTCAGCTTTGCTTTGCTTAGCTTATTAGCAAGTTTAATGTGTGCGCGTGTCTACCTGCGTCGCCCTGCCGCCAAATTCTTCCTCATCGATTTGTTTCGCAAGCAGGGCCGAGGCTCCTTTCTCATCTGTGCTGCTGCGCAAGCCCTAGTTGAAAAAAAATACATTTTAGCTCTGTCTTTATTCCAAATAATGTGCATACATCTGCAAAACAATGATAAGAGTTCAACTTAATACCGTATTTCGGTATGTTTTCAACACTAACACATGTTTTTTTTCACGATTACCATCAGGATTTAGATATCTAGTCAAATGTTAATGTTAACACTATTGTAAAAAAATCTACCCGTCATGAGCCATGACTGAGGGGGAATACATACCATTTTAGTAAGTATAATCATCTTAATGGAATGCTAGTGGCCGTAACTATATAACTCTATAAGAAGAACAATCGGCAGTCACAATACCTGCCAAAAGTACACAATCTTGACGTTTGCTCCCGGATTGTCGTATTGGATGACGTAGCTGTCCCCTCCAAAGAAGATGCCATGTTGGGCTTCGTCAATTTCCACTTTGTCCATGCCCTCCACCCGATAGATCTATACATAACAAAACAGATTACATCATTGAAAGCCCAATATTTTTTAATAGAGTAATGTTGCATATATTTCGAGCACGAGCGCACTCGACAAGAGAAAGTGGTAAAACTATCGAATTGGATTCCTCTAATGTTTATATACTGCTCCTAACTTATGTTCACATGACGTTTCATGACGTGACTACCTTAACGTCACCGGAAGCGCCATCAGGCATTTTGGCAGCTTCCTTCTCGGCAATGGCGTTCGTTAGGATCAATCTCTGCAAGGAAATAAGAAAATAAGATCATAAATAATTGTTCATGTGACTACCGTTCCCAGACCAAGGTACCTGATTAGTAATTGAGGTATCTGGAAAATGTGCCTCGTGTCATGACTGTTTCTCTTTCCAAGCGTAGAGAAAGTAACCTCAAGACAATTCTTCTTGGTCTGACGAACACATTGAAAATCAGTAGTCACATCGATGCCTTCAATTGTATAGATTTTTTCAACAAATGTCTTGTACCAACATCCACTTCATTATCAAAACGAACACTTCTTATACTCACTCATTCATGCAGTCCTTTTCGGTACCCGCTAGTACTTGAGGCATCAGGAAGTCCCTCCATTTCTCTTTGTCCGCAGCGATTCTGGGTGCCTTATCGAGGGGGAAACCCCTCCTCTTTACTTCCTTATCGACACAGCGTCTCCAGTTCTCCTTCGGTCTTCACCTCGGTCTTTTTCCTTGCGGAGTCCATGGCAGTGCGACTCTTGGTAGGCTGTCATGTTTCATGCGGCAAACATGACCAAGCCATCTCCACCTGCGCACCTCGATTTCTTTGTCAACTGGAATGAGCCCTGTTCTTACATGGAGGTTTCTATTTGATATTCTGTTAGGCCAGAAAACTGTCAGGATACTGCGTAAGCACTTATTTTGGAAGACATTGAGTTTACGTTTGATGCGCACCGTCTCTTTCCAGCACTCTGCACCATTTTCAGATTCTTCTGCTCTGTCTGCTTCCACGTCTTCTACCTTTATCGACTTACTATCGGAAAAGTGACTTCTTAAAATAAAACCTTATTTAGTTGAGGCCTCAGACACTGGGGTGGGACGTAGGTTTTGAGCTATGTCATTTATATAGAATAGGAATAAACATGGTCCGAGTACGGAGCCCCGAGGGACGCCTGAGATCACCATTAATTTACTTGACATAAAACCCTCGACGACCACTTTATACTGAGTACGTTTGAAGGGAAACCCATCGATGCAGTCCCTTGGTTTCTGTTTCTACTCCGTACCACTGCAACTTTCTGATAAGACGTTTTTTGTGACAAATCTTATCGAATGCTTCAGACAAGTCCAGTAAGCAGATGTCCGTCTGGAGGCCGTTATGCAAATTGGTGGTGACTTCATGGACAAATTCGAAAGTTGCGTCTCACAAGATCTTCCAGACCTGAAGCCATTTTGTAGTTTGTAGAACAGATCGTGATGTTCAGCATGTTTCATCAAACTACTACAGATAATGTGTTCCATAATCTTTGAACAAATGCAGGTAGGCTGATCGGCCTATAGTTGGCCTTGTCGTACCTCTGGCCCTTCTTGAATATAGGGGCAACATTCGCATGTTTCCAGTTCTTTCTTTGAGGGGTTTCTGGAACATGCGAGTCAGAGGGTCTGCAATTTTGTTTAAAAGTTCATTAAGGATGCGGGAGCTTATGCTATCAGGACCACTGACTTTTCCAGGGTTGAGCGTCTGCAGTAGAATTAGTATTTCTAGTCGGAAGATGTTGATCCTTGGCAATATAGCTTTGTCCTTCTGCCTCGTCGATTTGGTATGTTTGGAGTTTCTCTGGTAAATACTGACTGAAACTGTGCATTCATGATCTCAACATTTTGCTGTAGGTCTGTAGTAAGTTTCCCATGGTCTTTCAGAGATGCGATCCCTGAGTGGTCAGTGCGCTGGTACTTTATAAACTTCCAGAACGTCTTCATACTGTTAAAGATTTCACTGTTCTCGTTGTTTTCAGGAGTAATGGTCTCTTAAAAGTATTGCCAGTAGGCCCTTCGCAGGTCACGTACGTTGAACTTTTCGTTCCTGGACCAGTTTTTGGAACTTGGCCTCAGCAGAAAGTTGGATAGAATTTTGGAAACATTTTGTAAACATGCCCCTCTGCACACATACATGGAGCAGACAACCTAACGTTACCACACTCCTGAGATCGATGACCTAACTATAAACACCGAGCGCACTTCCCCTTAGGCCATTCAGCATTAAATGCCTCTTCTCCTCACACTTGTTACATCCATTTACTTGTCCGAGGTATCTCACATACACTTCTTCTTCTTCCGTTCAGCGCCCACAGTCTAGATGACTATAATTATGGCACTTCGGGAGTACTCTGCTGCCGGTGAAGACTGTCTCGGTACATATTCGAGGTGTGCAATAATCCGTTACTTAAATAAAATCATAATCCATACTCCATGCCATGCTAGGTTCCATAGGGAGCTGCCATAGGATCCACCGGGTACTGTCTGATTACTGTCGACATGTCAGAGGTCACTGGAAACACGCGACACAAAAGTGTCGGCTGTACGCACACGATTTTTCCCCACTCTCAGACCATAAGGGATGTTCTTGTCCAGTTCTATTCTTTACTGCCTCACCTCTTTCTGTACGTTCCACTCTCTCTTAAGCAGCTTTTTCTCCTGCAGTTGTACTTCAATGACCTTAAACTCAAGGCGATGGTGGTTTCTGATTTGCCACAAGTTCTTCAGTGTCAGCCAGTCAGTCAACAAGTGATGCTAAGGTTTCCAACTTAGCCTCCCACTCAGACAACTGTGCTTGTGTCTGTGGGAGCCTCTCTCGCTGGGCTGACACCTTTCTCTTCAGTAAATGGACTTGTTTATTCTTTCCAGGATCAGGTTTCACAGGTTTTATCTTGCTTCGCCCCATGCTGCTTACCAGACTATCCTCAAATTCTACTGTGTACTCACTATTGTCGTGAAATCTATGGAGGAAAGCTTTTCTCAGACCATGCCTTGTCTCGACCTCGATATGTTCCTTTTCCTTCATGAAAAACTGCCCTTCTTTTTGGGGTTCTCTGGAAACGTGACCTCATATTCAAGAGTTTCTTCGATTTTGAGTACCTTTGCCTCACAGTAGGCGACAAGGGGCCCTCGGAATCTTGCAGAGACTTTTGTTCCCACCTCTTGGATAGCTTCATCGTTGCCATCCGCAGGGATGCACATCACCGTCGCCATCTTTAAATTCCCCGCGACTCTTCGTTGTTGAAAGGGGAGGGTATGTTGGATATTTCACCTTACCATACAAAGACAAGGCTGCCTGCATTGCTCCCTCATTCAAATATGCAGGAACATTTGTACATGCGACCACCGTTTCCTATCCAAACCCAGTAATTGAAGTACCTGGGAAGTGTGATTTCAGCTTCGTAACATGGCCGTTTCTCTTTCCAAGCGTGGAGAATGTAACCTCAAAACAATTCTTGTTTGTTTGACGGACACATTGGAAATCAGTAGTCACATCGAAACCTTCAACAATGTATAGATTTCTTCCAAGAAATGTCTTGTACCAACATCTACTTCATTATCACAACGCATACTAACCGTCATATGCAAAGATTCGTCCGAATTTGACATCTTGTAAGACACAGGAAGAGAAAAGGGATAAGAAATTCTGCTCCCAAGTGTCTCTCCAAAGAACAAATTCCGCTACTCGTAAAAACTACAGCACGTGAAGCTCTTTGAAATGCTAATGCTCTCGGCAAATTCCGAGGGCAGAGTTCCGGGCAAATAACCTGATTAAAGAACAAAAAGAAAAATCTACTGACGGCAAATGGCAACCCTGCAATTAGCAAAAGCTCCCGATCAGACTACTCCACCTACCCACCACGGCACTGTTGCGATCACCGCAATCCCATGGATGGACGGAAAGCCGCCTCCCACTCGCTTTTTCCTTCTTCGGTCCTCCAAATCCAAAGCAGAAGATAGATAACTGCCCAAAAAACAAAATACTTCACATTTTGACTCAACGTTTACTCGGCTATGATAATCGCCTCTGCGCAATCTGCCACGACAGAAATATTAGTTTGGCCTTCTTCTTACTCGAACTTATGTAAGGACGTAAATTCTTTCACCGAAGAAACTCCAGGAATGTCCCAATGACTTGCAAAACAATCACATGTGGAATCCAGTCAGTCTATGTTGTCATCTACAAAAATGAAGAAAAAAATACACAGAGAAAAATGGTCTAACCGAAAAACCAATCAATTAGTTTTCCTTCTTACTGAAGGCATCAATCTTAGGGCAGCGCATTCTCCAGTGTCCCGTTTTACCACATGCAAAACAGTTACCAGGTTGAAACATTCCCTGCAACTGACGATTTGGTGGTCTCACCCAAAACACTCCCAGGTTGAACTATGAAATTTCTACCTGAGAAATGCGCTTCTCTGCTAAGTGATTCTTTACGTACTCCTGTACCATCGCTCGGCTATTCTCTGACATATCAGCAAACAGAATCAACTTCTGTCTATCAACAAGAGATTGTTCACCTTGTTGTAGCTGCCTGGACTTCGGGGGGGGGGGGGGGGGGCTGTTCCTTCTCCAGTCTCTAAATCTCTAAAAGCTGCTTATCAGCGGCTAACTCATGAGCTCTCTTCAAGTCACCCAGCTCCTCGTTGAACAGACCGGTCACCACGTGAAGAAGGGCTGCATTATTCCTCTCGATGGCTAGCTGAAAAGCCGCGGTTGTGCCTTCTTAATATCTTGTGCTGATGCCATCTCGAGAAATTCTTCTGTTGTAGATGTCGTGCCAGGAAGCAAGGCCTCGAATGAAGATCCATCAGTCCACCTTTCTCT
>NC_049994.1:6286450-6287772 GCF_000003815.2 Branchiostoma floridae | reverse complement strand
AGTCTAATACATTTGTTCGACTTCTTCTCGTTCTTGGGTAATGTTAAATATGTAGCTAGAGATGTGTGCGTATAATATCGTCTGATCAAAACTCATAAGAAAAATGAATTTTTCAACACTAGACAAATATTCAAAGCGAGGGAACTTTCCTATAATATAGCTAAAAAGAATACTTCTATCGTTACTATATAAACTACAATCTAATAAAAAGTGGGTTTCATCTTCGACCTTGTTCAGGTTACAGAACTGACAAATTCTTTGCTCCAGAGGTGTGCGGTTGTGCCTCCCTGATTCAACACGGAGTTTGTGGCAGCTAATTCGTAGTTTGGTGATAATAGATCTTTGACGTTCGTTCGGAATTTTAAGGTACTCTTCTTCGTTGTAGGTGGATTTGAACAGTCTGTATGAGCGTAATTTGTTCCTTGCGAATTTGCCTTTGTTGTCATTATGGATTTCGCGTAGGAATGTCTGAAAGTAGATGTCCTTTAAACGTTGTTGAATAGCAGAGATGATTGAGGGCACTTTTGAAACAATTGAGTGTGGAGAATGCCAAACAAAGGCATAACCGCATTCTTCTAAAGTTTTCCGCACACCGGAAGCCCAGCATTTACTACCTAAAGAGTCTAGTTCTAATTGACATAAGAGTGCATCTGCCTGGAGACTATCAGCCGGCACATTCAAGCAAACTCTAGTGAAAAACTTAACGGCGTTTAGGGAGGCCTCCAAGTGTAAGGGGTACCTCCCTAATTCCGCCCGTGCAGCAAGATTGCTAGCTGTTTTGGGGACATTGAGGGATTGTTTACAGAATTTTACATGTACGGATTCGATTGAACAAGATTTTGAACTTTTGAAGGAGCCCCAAATCTCCGACCCATAAAGTAAAATTGGTTTGACACAGGAGTCAAATAACTTGTTTTTAACAGACAACGGGGCATCAGCTTTGTCAAGGGATTGTCTGACTCCAAACAAAGCTCTTAGCCCCTTGTTGTATAGGTATTTGTGATTGGCTTGAATGTCTACTACATTATTATTAAACGAGAAGGAGCAGTCTCATGGTAAACGACCACCCTTGGTGAAAACTACGATTTTTGTCTTTTTTAGGTTGACTTTCAACCTCCAAGATAAAAAGGTTACGCAATTGACCAGATCAGAATATTAGGAGTCAATCCTCCTCATCGTTTTCTACGAGTCAAACTACATCCCCCTAGCCCTACCAATTATCGGTAATTTTTGGCCGCTTTCTGCATTTTTTTCTGGCTTAAATGGGAGGTCTGTTAGAGACTGGCGGAGACTCATTGCACAAATAAGCCGCCATGACAGCC